>NC_141226.1:10752500-10872500 GCF_054856515.1 Filicampus tigris
GGGTCCTGAACATGGAACGTAACAACAACGTCAATCCCTAATATTAATGTGAATATCTCATATGTTCTCACTTGCAATCTGCAACTCACCATCATGCTCTCAAATTCAGCGTAGAACTTCTTAAACTTGGTTGGCAGCTTCTGATAAGGGAAGACATAGCGTTCGAACATTGCCGTGTGGTGAAAATGGTCAGATCCGAATATGAGTTGATGTTTACCTCCCATGTCTGACTCAGTCTGCTTACAGCAGGGTTGCTCATGCCCATGATGATGGCAAAAAATGAATTCAGATTCTTAAACTCCCGACAGCTATGGACAAACAGAAATCCACATAAAATTAAAAACGTTTTCCTGCTTTTTGACGACCATCGTTTCTCAGATTTGACTGGTCCCGAGGCAGTATTTGAAGCGGTTCATCCCACTCACTGCGCAGCTATCTTGATGAACTTCTTGAGGAGCTGGACCCTCTTACTGAGCTGTCCACAGAGGCACACCTCGGTGACCACCCAGAGCTGAACCTGGTTGAACCTTCGCAGGAAAAGGTCCAGGTTGGCTGTGGTTCTTCTAAAGCTTTGGCGGCCGAATGTGTGATAGAGCAGTTCGTGCTGTGGGTTGTGTGGACATGGCGTTACTAAGCTTTTGAGGAGCAACAAAACATTTATCAGTTATCATGCACATTTATATGTGCATAGTTAGCCCTATCGAACGGTTAATTTATGGACGGCTGATCATTTACCGTTCCTATTTCGACAGTAACTTTTGTGCCGTCTTGTGGCATCTTAGGGTCAATAGTCATATGGCGAATTTGCAACTAGTGAACAGTGAAATCATGTGCAGATTTACTTACATGACTGTACATTTATTTGCGTGCGTGTTGTGTGGTACCTCGTGCACACAGCTGAAGAGCTCCCAGTCAAACATCGTCATTTGATAGGCGAGATCCTTCGAACTCATCAGCTCAAAAGTCGACATTGAACCTGCTGAGGGTCCCTCCTGGTCTGTAAGAGGAGTCTGATGCACAGATGGCAGAATCATCAAAAATCAATACTTATATTAAATATCAGGATTGAAATACATAATGGTATCACAAAAATGACCATGGCTAAGGATGCATATTGTGTTTTTCACAGTGGTACAACCACAAAAGGTACTACTGTAGAATATTTACACACTGGCCTCCTCATTGGGTAAACCTGCATGATCTAATGTGATACACTGCACGAGCATTTTTAAAATATCTGTCTTTCCAAAGATATAGACAGTATATAAGATATATTTTAAATCATAAATAATTGTTAAATATACTAACTAGTAAATTTAGTAACTCCCTGCCGGAAATCTGTGAATAATTGAAGCCGCAAAATGGTTTAAAATTGCCTATGGATAGCACATGATGGTGGCAAAGCACTACGTTTCCCCAACTGAAGCTCCTCAACCCACCTCAACATAGTTCTTAGGTCCTGAGATGCAAGAAATCGGCATCTAAATTAGGCTCACCAACCAATTTCAACATACACTAGTTTCTTGATAAGATGGTGCCAAGGGAAAAGACTTGTCTAAATGAAGCTTCTCAACTCATTTCAACATCGTTTCTTGACAACAAGATGGTAGCAAAGCACTAGATTTGTCTGAATGAAACTCTTAACTCAATTCAACTTAGTTCCTTGGGACCAAGATGCCGCAAGATGGCAGCAAACCATTAATTTAGTCTAAATAAAGACCATCAACAACTTCAAAATGGTACCTTGGCATCAAGAAGATCCTATTTTTTTCCAAGATGCCACCAGATGGCACCAAAGCAATACATTTGTCGAAATTAAGCTCAACTCACTTCAGCATATAGTTACTTGACACCAAGATGCCACACGATGGTGGCCGAGCACAACTTTCACCTAAATGAAGCTCCTAAACTCTCGTCAACATAGTTCTTTGCACAAGATGGCAGCAAAGCACGTTTGACCGCATGAAGCTCCTCAGCTCACTTCACCAGCTTCTTGGCACTGACGGCACCAATGCAAATACAGTTAGTCATAATAAAAAGGACTTTCGCCTGAGCACAAAAAAGCGAACATCAACGGATGGATTCCAAAAATAATTCCGCAAGTTGTGAATCTGCTGGGGAACGCTGAAAAGATCACGCAGGCCTAAAGTTTTGGCCGTTGAGTTAAACTACTATACAAAGCAAACAGAGATAATTCATGACTTACCAGACTACTGAGTTGCTCTCGTGCACAGGCAAATAATCGCCCGTTGATGCTCAGAGTAGAAAACCCCGAGACGTCATTAGGCTTCAGGATTTGTTTCTCTGTAATACAAATTGCCAGTACATCATGTCATCAAATCACTCCTGAGAATAACGTGTGCTTGTGTTGTGCCTCAGTTTTTCCTCTTACCGCCAGCAGAGCTGAGGTGAACCAGCACGAGCTCGTCAGTGGAACCGAGTTTGTCGGCCACGGCACATATCACTTCTCTGCCCGTCGCTGCCACTGCAACTCGAATGGTGGTGTATGTGTGGTCACTGCAGTACACCTTCAATAGGACTACATAACACAAATTAGGATGAACTTCGGATGTACTCACTGGCTTTCAGGTGCAGTCTAATAAGATCCACCGCAAGAGTCAAAAATCTACTAATAATGCTTAAATTTGATTGACACTGTCGAAGACGTATTTAGTGTAGTTAACAGTATATTATACTGTGAACTCCAGCATAGTCACAAATTCACCTATTCGTTGATTTATTTCTGATCTGATCTTCTTTACTGAAAAATGTAACTATTCTCTTTATTTGTGCGTAGGCAAAAGAAGAAGAAAAAAAAAGATTACCTTTGCACCATATTGTGGCATCTCGGTGTTAAGGAACTATGTTTAAGTTAGCTGAGGAGTTTTATTTAGACAAAAACAGTGCTTTGCCACCTTGTTGTAGTCAAGGGACTATATTGAAGTGAGTTCAAGTGTTTCATTTGAACAAATCTATTACTTTGGCACCATTTTGTCGCACCTTACTGTGAAGGAATTGTCGTGAAGTAACTTGAGGTGTGTCATTTTGACAAAAATACTGCTTTGCCAAGTGAGTTGAGGGGTTTCAGTTCGACAAAAGTATGACTTTGCTGCCATCTTGTGATATAATTGGTATCTTGGATATATGTTGAAGTGAGTTGAGGAGTTTCATTTTCACAAAAACAGTGCTTTGCGGCCACTATATGTGTTATCTACAGGCAATAATAAATGTCTTTGGGGGAGCATCAATTACTCGCAGACGTTTGCTACTCACGTCATTGCTCTGTACGTAGCCCCCCGAAAGAGCAGGGGTCTCAGTGCAATTTGCACATCTAGAACTTTGATGCAGCACAGGTGGGGTTGTTTTTGATATTTGGGTCTTATGACAGTAGAAGGTGCGTTTGTAGAGACAGCTCTCACGTGCACAGTAAAAGCACAACAGTAGCAGCAGAACAAATACCGGTAAGCATCTTGAATGAACAAGAGCCATCTCTACAAATAATTGTGCGGCTATACCTAGTATCTGTGCTAAAATGGATCATGAGACACAGGCAAAAGTCAAACTTATTTCACATTTAGCCATCCTGGGACAAATAGTTTTTAATGATACTCAGGGCAAGAGTTACATTGTTTGAAATCCCACCTCACAGTCACTTACTGTCATCTTGATTTCTAATGGCCTGTTTCTTCTGCAGCCTCTCCTCCCCGTTGCTGAACTGCCGTATTAAAGTCTTCTGTTGAATAAAAAGACACAGTCTGTCAGCATATACAGCAGCATGACTGCACCTGCGATAACATGTTGGATATAGACTTGCCTTTTTTGTGGCCTTGGCTTCCTCTGAACTACAAAAAAATAGGTTTTAACGCAGTGTTAACAGAATAAATCAGAGTTGTGGCATACAATATAAAACAGCATGCGTAGTGAGTTTAAGGTACATGAGTGGAAACATACTGTAGTTTGACAACTTTCTCCAGGTCAGGAAGCATGTCTTTCAATGCCCTGAGCATCCGTGAATCATTTGATACACTTCCAAACAACTCCTGCAGAGAAAAGAAGAAAGACATGTCTCATTATTGGGAGGACATGTATAAATTCAAATATGATCTCAGAGTGAGTGGCTTGATTTTGGAAGCAAGTTGTTGCTACCTCGAGGAAAGAAATTGCAGCAGGCTCCTCCTGTAGGAGAAATGTATGTGTGTTAGCCCAACGCAGGGCCAGAATGAGAGCCCTCCTCTTACAGTTGAGCGCATGCTCCAACCTCTCCTGTTCAGAGCCGGGCGGGGAGGCCGCATGGTAGGTGCACACCGGGTTAAAGATAAAAATATTTTAAAAGCATTTTTTTCCCAGACCGAGTATGAGTACAAGTACTTACATTTTAGCACTTGCTGACACTGACTAGATTCGATACTTGACAATGCTGCCATTACATCTTGCAATTGTGATGACATTTTTAGTCTTCTAAAACACAAAATAATTTTTCTTTCTTGAAGATGGCATAGGTTTCACTTAACGATAATGGTTATTCGAGTGGAAATCTGCCATTCATGAGATTTGAGCTTTCAACTACATGTTCTTCATGTCTTACCACACATTTCCTTTAAATGTAGCCTGTAACACAGGGCAATTCAGTTGTGTGGTGTTTCGGTCCGAACACTAGGGGCATCATGTAAAAAGGGTGTACATACTAGACAAGAGAGACAGAACAATGTAGTCTGATGGATATGTAAGTATATTCCTGTAACGTTATGTTTTATCCTGAAATTAATTCATATAAAAATTGCATTCATTTCTTTGATTGTATTTGTTACGTCCATTTCCATTAAACAATTAGATATTTGATGCATTGTGAACACTTTGTAATAAACATTAGTGACATAAAAATAGATCTATTTATTCATTTGAATCATTTGTTGATGCTAATCAAATTACTGTGATTGGCTGATGACCAAGTCATGGTTTAAATCTGCCTCGCCCTCAAAGTCTGCTGGGATAGGCTCCTGCTAACTCGCAACCCTATAGTGAGGAAGGACATGTGGTATATAAAAATGGGTGGATAATCAAATTAATTGTCACTACTACAAAAAAGAAGAGACTGAATTATGTAATTAGTATGATAACTACATGTTTGAACTCTTTTTATATTACCTCATGTACCTTTGTACAAGTGATAAGGCCCATCTGTTTGTTTTAAAAATAAAATATGAGATATAACGTTAATATTATTAATATGAGTGGGAGCCACTCTTAAAGAGGGAAGTCAACCCAACCATATTTTTTTTCAAGAATATGTTCTATGCTAGCCCACTAGGTGAAACAAGGCATTCTGATAAATATTGCGTTTGTGGAATAAGAGTTAATCCACTCGTTTTTAGCCATCTTGGCTAAACTTCAGAAAACAGGTCAGCCGTGATTGGTCGTTACCTGAGCCCTGAGTAGTTGTGATGTCATTTTCAGTCGACAGAAATGACAAAATGGCCGCCTCCTGAGATGGCTAAAAACGGTTGCATTTTGCTGCTTAACTCATAGTGGGCCTGCTGGGAACATATTCTTGAAAGAAATATGTTTGGGTTGATTTCCCCTTTAACGTATTCAGGCAACTATTTTAAAGCAAAGAGTGTACAGAGGCAGACAAAGGTAGAGAGGTGAAAGCCAAAAAGGATATTGTGCCATGAGTAGAGGGCACAGCTGGCTGTTGGGCATGAAGACACAGTGCATGAGGACAAAATCGTCCACTGCTGGGTCTGAGAGAAGAAGAAATACAGAGCAGAAAAGAGGAAGACTCAGAGAGCAATAAAGAGGAAAGTGAATCAGACTTGTGAGGCTATTAGTTGCAACGTGTTTTTTTAGCAACCTGGTTCACTGTGATGTATGTCCATTCTCATAGTCTCCAAAAAGTGCTCAAGAACCTTTTCTGGAGTGCCTGAGATCACAGTGTACCTGCAAAAAAAAGTTGATGATGACAATAAATTACAACTCTTTTTGGGAGAAGGAAGGGTGATATTATTATGTTGTTGTTGTTTTGTTTTTTTCTTAAACATGCATACTTGATGCTTCCCAGGGTGGAGGCTCGAGGACTCTTCTCTAAGACCAGCACAGCTTGTTCGTGCTCTTTCAAACGCACTGTGTTGGCCTCCACATCCTATAATTAAGACAGGGCACAATTAGGTACTGTATTTAAAATGCATGACTGCTTGTCTGCCACAAGAGGGAGACAAACATAATGATGCTCCAGTTCAGACAACCGAGGTCAGGGAGGTAATTGCATAGGAGCTGGTCAGGTTCCTTAACCAGGTGACCCTGAGCAAGAAACAGAACTGCTAGCCGCGTCCCCTGCTCCTATAAGGACACATCTCCTTTTAGCACATTTCCAAAGTATCTGTCATTTGTGTCTTTCCTGGGCTAGGGCCCTGAACAAAAGTACTGAACTGCATTTAAAAAGCAATAGTTCAAGACACTAACATTATGCAGTTTGAACATTTAATTCAGTGATTCTGATGTACCACTAGAGTGAGCCTGCGTACTACCAGTAGTATACGTACCACAATTTGAGAATCACTTTGCCTAGCCTATGGCACAATATGTAAACAATGTATGTTCTTTCAGGTGGGACTTATAATATGATAATATGCACTCAAATGAGACCTGCTTTAAGTTTTCTTGATATAGAATCTAGATGATAAAAGGTCTGCATTGCTATTCTTCTTCTGTATTTATTTCCACATCAGTCATCTCCATGCAGTTATGAACCCCGTACCCTGAGAATCCTGTTGAAATCCTCCTTATCTACACGAAGGAAGTGGCAGTTGTCCTCTCTTAGGACAATGGAGGCAGCGCGAGGTGAATCTGTAACCAGGGCCAACTTTCCGAAGTCGTCACCCTCGTGGAGTGTACACACCACCCCCTGACACACACACAGATTTACACAACATTCATATATTCCGAAAGCCTGAAGAAAGGTGCTGGAACACTCACAAGTGGAATGAATCATCAAAACAAGAGTGCATGTGTGCATCTCCCTACACGGTGGTTGCAAAGTGATGTGTTCTGTGAATTTGCCTTCAAGCCATTTCACAGCAATGTCATGAACTCTGCTGGTGTTCTTCAGCCTCCACGTGCCAACTATTGCTTGTCCACTGTACAGCATGCTGACGCACTGATCAAATATCAACATGACAGTATCTGAAGCATTTGGATGAGTGCTTGTATTTTTCCCACCTTGCCATAGATAACCACATTCACAGAGCCCTTCTGGATGATGTACCATGAGGTGCCCTCTTCCCCTTGGTTGAACACTGGAAGATGCGACAACACAAACCCACGTGTAATACATGTCACAAAAAGAAGCGGAAGTTGGAGTCTGCAGCTAAGTGAAGACCTACACACAGTTCCAGCTTTAGCGTGCGACTCGAAGATAACAACACTCGCCAGTTCCCGCTTCACCTATAAGTGAGAACACATTGGGGTTGTTTAGCTGCACGTCAGAAGCAAAACAGCATACCAGGTAGCTAGATGGTGAAAAGCACCGACAAAGAGCATCTGAGTTCCCATAAAGACAGTTAATTCATTGATATGTGGGATAGGGCGGTACAATTATTCAAAATGTAATTACAATAACAATTATTACACTCCACGATTACAAAATTGGCATAATAGTAAAATTGGATTATTAATATGCATTTATATCCAACTCACTATGTTGTTTTACACAAGGAAATAATACAGTTGCAAATTTTATAACCACAGTAACTTTATACATTTTGTTTGGTCCAAAAGGAAGTTACTTACATGTATTTGTCTTGATATTTTTTACGTTTAAACATTTTCTTGTTTTGTACCGTTTGAATAATCGGGATTTCAATTATTACCAAAATAATCCTGGTAATATTTTTTTCATAATCGAGCAGCCCTAATGTGGGGGGGTTATTTTTTTAATTTAATTTAATATATTACACTGATCATGATCCCTCAAGGGAAACCTATTTACTCCTGTATATATGTTTTGTTGCACACAACAAAAGGAAGCAAGCCACACACATGCAGGCAAAAGTAGATAGGAATGAGACTTTCCAACAAATAGTTGGAATATTGTTGTTTTTGAAAACGGACATCAGACTTGAACATTATGACCACTAGGACTTTAATTGAAGTCTGACTTTTTTTATCTACAGTACGATAAAAATTGTCACTCTTTTAACGATTTCTTGGATTTTGTGGTGTCTCCCACGCAGTTATATTTTTCAGGGTTGCATGTACCACTATACTGCAAATGGACGGTCATGAATTCCTTACTATACAGTACTCGTTTCAATCTCTAAATGTCAACACTGTATCATGTTAAAGCACTAATGAACACTTTGAGGGACATCTTTTCCCTCATGCCACACACAGACAGAAACCATTTAAAAAAAATAATACAATTTGGTGCAGATCCAAATCCTGATTGCTCCGTGTTAATGGAAGTATCCACCAGCACCAGCTAATGCATGGGTGTCCAACTCAAGGCACATGTGTGAATAAAGTAATCCAGAAATCAACATTTCTATGTGAATACGTTCACATGCAAGATAAACGCTCACTCGGAAAGAAACTGAATCGTGACAAAATCAATAGATAAACACAAGTAGGTGGAGGACTCCATATGGAATTACTAAAACATTCAAATGTGTCTTAATACACGCCTAAGAGAAATGTTAGCCTCAGCGAAAATATCTGAATGAAGCACAGTAGTTAACTCACAGTGTTGGAGAGGTGAGCTAAGGCCTTGATATGAAGCAACTCGTCATAGATGATCTCTAGGTCATCGCCTGTCCTCTGACCAGGCCTGCTCAAACACACACACGCACGCATACAGTCAGAGGGTAGTCACAATTAACTCACCATGAAGATGTCATGCATGCTGCCACCTCTACAGCTGTGAAGGAAGCAGCTCTTCAGTAACTAGTCATTTTTATGCAGTCAGTATCATAGAAAGTTGAATGATTGATTGACATTTAGCTTAAACGGTTGCAAACTGACCTATATCATACAGACGCGTTAGCTTACTAAAACATCATGCAAGGGGCACTGTTCCATTCAATATTGAATGTGTTGCATTATCAGCTACATGCAACAACGTATTGTTACTTACGACTTCCTGAGGATCATGCGTAGCAGAGCATCTGGTCCAACCTGAGCGAGGAAGAGGATGGTCTCTGGCAGTTCCTCTTCACTCTCCCGCTTCTCTTCCTCACTAGGTAGCGGCGTGTCCTCTTCCTCGTCATCGAGAAAGCGGTAAAACAAGTACTTATCCTGGAAACCCAGTTCCTGGTCAACTGTAGAGGGAACGAGAACACAAAATCACTCTTTCACACACAAAAGCAGGCCTCGTATTAATTTACTTCAAATTGTCTATTTTACCTAAGTTTTAATCATGTGAATCAAGTGCATATATATGAAATGTGCAAAAGGGACAACAGCAGAATGTAATGAGATCCAGTACAAGACAGATTCAAATGGTCAGTTTTTACTAAGGCATTTGCAATATTTTTTCTCCTCTACTGCAGGTCTAAAACACAACAAATTACAACCAACCACAATAAGAAACATATTGTTGATTTCATACGTCTATGACAGTATCACTAGAAATGACCTTCATGAAGTGGGAATGTCTTACACTGGATGCCATTAGATTATTTCTTTTGGCCCAGTGAGTAAGGATGAAGAAAGTCATAGAGAATGAAAAAATGTTGGTTACCGTGATTCAGCACCTGATCTTCTAGCAACGCCTGCCACATGCCAACAGCATGGGAACGAGTGAGAACGCATGCACTCTGCAGCACGAGCCAGTCCACCAGTTCTGTGCCTACACAGCATTGTCTGCAAAATAAATTGACACAGCATGAGTATCCCGCAAGGAGAGGGAAACAGCTTTACAGATCTCGAATAGAATCACCTGTACGTCTTGAGGTGGTATTTCCGGTCTCGGATCATGTGAGGGGCTCTGGACAGAATGGCGTTGCGGAGAACCTTACCCGCTCTCTGGAGCTTCTCAGTGGGAATCTACACAACACCAGGGTGGCACAGTGAATGAACACACAATTCCCTTTGCCGAACTGTCTGCTACAAAAACGCAATGCTAATTCCAATCTAACTTTTATATAGATTAAATGTGAGCCGTGTCACTCGTATTTTATGTACTGTATACTTGAACATTTATAGAATTTCTACAATATTGTATATCAATATTGTAATATCATACTATTTAGAGCTTGCGAGATAGCAGCTGTTTATTCATTAATTTTACAGGTTTTAAATGGTTAAGCCTCAGTGGAGGTCTGTGCTATGCAAAAAAGGTGCCCAGTTCACACCTGCATCTAAAGGGGCAGATGTGTCTGTGCTCACAGCACTGCGCTTCAAAGCAACAAAGGAAGGCGCACTAATTGGCCCGATAGGATCTTTCTTCCGTGTGCATGCATTAACTCGTATTAGCATAACCGGTGAGGATCACAGTGGTGAGTCATCACTCTACGCTCGGAGAACACACACACCACTATTCTGGCATTCTAGTTCATTCACAGACATGAAAGTATGCAGCGGTGCGCAGCGTTTCTATTTTTCCACCCGGTAAAACGTCCATCTTTATATAATCCTTTTGCCACATACAATGATGTCAGTTAAATGGGAAACATTTGCCCCTGGGGAAGTCAACGTTTATTTGAATCAGGTGGCCCTTGCAGACTTTATGCCTGAAACATTAAACAAAAAATAACATAACTATATTTACCTTATTGTGAGTTTTGTTTGCAGAGTCTGAGTTCATGTTGTCTCTGTCTGCAAGTCCTAAAGAGAAAACCATATTCACAATTTGGATTGGATGAGTTTTTATTTTATTTTTGTTACAGGAAAGCAGACATTTCTCATAAACATTTTTTGACAATTAGGTGCATTAAAGCTACGTGCAAATTAAGTAGAGTGGTTCCTTGAGATATATGAGCCGTCGCTTGGACAATCTTTTACTCTGACTGACAGGCAGTGAAGTCAACGCACTTCATAACAAGCAGCAGTTTGAATGATAGTAAACAAAAGGAGGCTTCAAGGTGTTTATTGCCACTCCGAGTTGAAGTTTGCTGCAAAAGGAAACATTAAAGTGGAAGCCAACCCAAACATATTTTTTTCAAGAATACGTTCTAGCTCACTAGCTGAAGCAAGGCAATCTGATAAATATTGCGTTTGTGGAATAAGAGTTAACCCACCCATTTTTAGCCATCTCTGGGGGCGGCCATTTTGTCACTTCGGCCAACTGTAAATGACATCACAACTGCTCAGGACTCAGGTAACAACCAATCAATCACGGCTCAGCTTCAGAAAACTGGTGAGCTGTGATTGGTCGTTACCTGAGCCCTGAGCAGTTGTGATGTCATTTTCCGTCGACAGAAGTGACAAAATGGCCGCCCCCTGAGATGGGTAATAAAAGAGGCAGATATCATATTTATACTATGTGAGGAAATAATATTACTGCAGCTTACTAAGGAGTAACTTGCATTGTCCGTCCATGTATATACCGTACGGTGTATGTCGGTATCATACTGCCCCAAGCTGGCCAAGGCATGCACAAAAGAAGGGGCAGCACCATGTCCACTGAAGTGAAGCAAAATTTGCTTCAACAACTGTTCAGTTTATTGACATTCTTTTGAATTATGTCATTAGTGTATATTTTTGAATTTGTACAATATCCTAGCGTTCAATTCCAAAACACATTTCTAACTGGAGAATGGAACACATAAGTGGCATTCATCTCGGTGGGAAAAGATGATTTCAGATGCGAGTGTTTTCGGCGGCAAGCATGGTAACAGAACAAATTAAACTTGTATCTCAAGGCACCCTGTATCTTGAACAACACTACAGTATCATGATTTCACTATCTGCTCCTGCTCATCAGCATCATCTGCAAGTTGACTCACGGTCATTGTTGGATCCACTCTCCATTGCCCCATAAGGAGGGGCCAACAGTCCAGCCAGGCTCTGACGATGCTTCTGCACATCCAAACACAAGTGCATAGTATCACATTTGGTTTACCAACAAATAAGAAATGTGGTCTACCTGAGGACCCGCATTTTCAAACACATGTACTTGTTCCCATAACATCAACATCTACATATAAAGTAAATACTGTAAATGATGATGAAAGCAACCAACGACCCATTGAAACTGAAATGCAACATCTTAAGTATACTAACAAGTTTGGGAATGTATCCTCTGCTATGCATCATCATTCACTTAGTCTGTTGCATTCACAGACACACACAGACACCACTATGTCAAAACAAAGGCCTTTGTATAGCAGAGATCGTCCGGATGCAGAACTGTTAGCATACAGTTGAAATCAGGATGAATGGGTTGATGTTGTTTTAAAGGCCTTAATTTGCGTTTGGATGTCTAGTTCTGACACAAACCCATCAGGTAAGGGAGCCTGAATATATCACCGCTCCTTTCACAAGGTCATTACCAAGCAACCCATGTATTCCGAGCACACAAACACACTTAGAAACTAATACAGGCAGCACCTGTCAGAGCCTGTGCACACAAATACGCACAGAAGAAAGAAAGCAAAAACCCAAACAATCCAAAAGTGCAAAACAATTTTTTGGGAAGACAACAAGCATTAAAAATGACAAAAAGGACAGCGACGGGCGATAATCAAGACTCACCTGTGTAAACAACCTAATTTTATCTAAAAGTAGAAAAATTGAGACCCCCCGAGAGCTGCCCTCTGCTCCCTCACGATTCACACACGCCACCCGATTGCGTCGTACACTACACAAGCTGCTTGCCTCCTTTCTCTCTCTTGCTCATTCTCTTGCTCTCTCTCCTGCTGTGACCGAGCCAAGAACCCGGCCACTTTTCTCTCCCAGGTTACCACAGTGATCCCAGTCTTTCTGTTACCGAGCTACTCTCGAGGGTGAAGGGGATAGAAAAGGGCTAATGAGGGTGAGGAGGATGGAGCCGGAGGCAAGGAGAAAAGACAACGTGGCCAACACAAGAGAGAGGAAGTGAGGAAGATAGATGTACATGAATAAAGATCTAAATGTGTCTGGGTCCATACAAAAACATGCATTGGAGTCAAGTATGATATAAACAACAGTATTCTACATCAACACATCTTGCTTGTTCCTGATTTCTGTTCAGGGAGAATGGTGCATCAGTGTTGGTTTCTTTTATTCCGTCTTCAAACAAACACATGTCTCCCTTCATCCTGTTTGCGAAACACACACACAGGAAACACAAATAGCCTTTTGCAATGATGTGAATGAGATTGAAACGAATACAACCTCGGGCTGCGATTCCTGCATTGTGGCCTAAAATAGGCAGTGCAGGAGGGGACTGAGTAAGTGCTCTTAGCTGAACACTAGCGATACACGCTCAATAATTACACGTTCTCATGAGCAACTTTGGTCTCCTCTCACAAAGTGATAACATCGTGATCAAGTAGAGATAACTTTTACTGTGGTGATAATAGTCCCAAAACGCTTTTGTTACATAAAAGACAAAATAATAAGTATGTGCAGTATTGCTCATCAGAACACTTAAGGCCACATACATATGGATGGGTAAATGTGCAACATGAGAGAGTAATGTATGTAGGAATGTTAAAAAAAATAAATAAATAAATGAAAAAATATCGAGATCCAGCCCACCACACAATTATGTGGCCTGCTACATCAAATCGTGTGGTGACTTCATGGTTCTAAAATCTGCATTGAGGTTCTGTAAAAAATTTTTTGCTACCAAACCACTTTTAAGATAAAATGAACAATTGAACAAACAATTTTCCTTGACTTGTGAGTTAAAAACTTATCAGTTTGTTATGCATATGCAATAATATGATAAGGCAATTACAGTATGCTATTATACAGTTTCACAGTCATAACAGGCCTTTGAGGGGAACCATAACTACAATGTGGCCTGGGATAAAAATGAGTTTGACAACCCTGATTTAGAGATGGTGCAAAATAACAAAAATAAATAGAAGAATGACCACATGCAGCCTCTTGAATCGTGACAGTGAATTTATAGTGAAAGAGCAGCTGCTCTGCCAAGGACAAGCGACCTTGTGAATGGAGAAGCCTAAGGGAGGCCAAACAACCTCAACAAGGAAGCCCAGAGGAAGCCTGCTACTGTGTGGAGACTATACGGAGGAGCAGGGCTGACCAAAAAAAACAGGATAAATGTGCTGTTTCTCATTTGTGCCCACACTTTACTAAACAAAGTTAATCTTAAAGTCCCTATAATGTAAAAATAAGTATTTATGGTAAATTTCACACCCCACAGAGAAGAGTGTTAAAACAACCCTGTCAAATATGAAGAATTAAAAAACGTCAAAAGCGTGAAAAATCAATCCATTGTTTCCGCTCTCAAACCCTGAATGCATGTCCACAGAAGGTGTGGAACCACACCCTGCTGAAAAACAGATGCAACTTCGTCCTTACCCATCCTTTGAGCCGCGCAAATATATACGATTGAAGCCTCCAGTGGCTGGAATATATGCCACCGGGTCATTGCGCAAGCCACCAGATAGCTCTTAACCGAACTGGCTTATGGGGCTCCTCTTAAATGACGGACATACTGTAACAACCTTTAGCTGTTCTGTAAATTGCAGCATCAGAAGCTGCATTTTCTGTGTGGAAAAATAGCTAGCTAGCTAACAGCATGTAGCAGTGGTATAAATTTACCTAGTAATAATAAGTAACCCAATTTGGCCGGCAGCGCATAACCACATTTCTACCATATATATCCTGTAATTTCCCCCGAACACGCACACACACACACACACACACACACACACGCACGCACACACACACCCCCACACGCACTCATACACACACACCGATGTCATGATGTCACTGGATGCGTGCATCCATCAGCACTGGGAGCACCAAAAGGGTTTTGATGGACAGCCCTCTTGTGGTGAAAGAGACAACGGCAGTACAGGCTTGTCTGAACATCTCTTGTCTAAAGAAATGCTTCCGCAAGCATTTCGAACACATCCGGTTTTGTGTCACACACTCTCCCCATCTCACCTCCCAGAGGGTCTTAAACTCCCTCTGTTCAATTCGAAGCAGCTCGCTGGTCTCTCTGCTGATGATGGTAGCGTGACGCGGCGTGTTGTCCAGGATGGACTCCCCAAAGGCTGTGCCAATCCCCAGAGTACAGATGGTGACGGCATCCTACAGACAGGAAAACACAACATGGTTTTATTTGACATGCAGGCCATTAAAGACCAAAAGTGTCGACTTTTATGTGAACATTGGGATGCGACACCACAGCAAAGAGATGTTGTCATGATAAAAGCGCAAATGCAACCAGAAAAATTAATATGCGGTAATTAATGTAAATGCATTCACACATGAAGGACAGAAAATGTGATTTTTCCCATAAATATCTCAAGGTGCTGGATATAATTGGAAAGCCGAGAGGCACGTACTCTTCATTTTGTCTTCTGAAATTATCCTGAATGCTATAGAAAGCTGTCCAAACGGACATTTCAAATATAGACAGTGAATCTAGGCCACCAAGTGGGTTGAATTCAGGAAAACGACCATTGAAAATGGATGGGCTTTGTTATCTTAGCCTTTTACTGGAACAAATCCGCTTCTTCTTCCCTCATGTGTCAGTCCTCTACCCGAACACTGCATCCAGAAGATATTCACAGTGATTCACTTTTTCCACATTTTGTTGTGACAGCCTTATTCCAATATTGATCTTTGTTTTTTTTTAAATCCATTTTTTTACCCACAATACCAATAATGACAAAATTCAAATACAAGTTGTCAGAGTTTTAAAATGTATAATGTCAATCACGCGCACATACTGTACATTAAGTATCATTGCCATGAAGATCACATTTGAGCTCATGTGACCTGAGCGACGGTTCGTCTTCCAGAAGGAAAACAACCCTAAGATTACCGTCCAAAAGACGTCCAAAAAGTACAACTCGGTGAATGTCTTCGAGTGGCCTATCCAGAGTCCAAACTTGAATCCGATTTAGTGAACACATGTGAAAATGGCTGCGCACGGACAGTCTCCATCCAACATGACAAAGCTCAAGATGTGCTACAAAACAGGAATGGGCAAAACTGCCAAAAGATAGTTGTGCCAAGCTTGTGGCCTCATATTCAAGACTTGAAGCTGACATTTCTGCCAAAGGTGCATCAACAAAATATTAACCAAAAGCTGTGAATTTTACTGTATGTATACAGGTGTTGCTGTTTAGTTTTTGTTTTTTTATTTCTAAAACATGTGCAAAAATGTAGCAAAGAAAAACTTTCTTCATGGGGTGCCCTGTGTAGAATTTTGAGGACAAAATTGAATTTATTCCATTTTGGAATAAGGATGTAACGTAAAATGTGAAAAAGGGAAGCGCTGTGAATACCTTTTTTAATATGCAAATTTTTCCTGATTTACACCCCCACATTTAATAAAACATTAGTTCAAGTAGAAGAGCAGTATCAGCAGCCAGAAAAATAATAGAATGAAGTTACATTGTAGGGGGAAAAAAAAGGAAGAATAACTATAAATGTGAAAATTGAACATGACAAGTAAAAATACTCATTTTTGTATGCATTGTTTTAATATGCGTTGGCCTTTGTAAGCTATATCATTGGATCTTACCTGGTGGTTAGCAGTTTCGGACACTTTGACATCCAGAGAGCCAGAGAGAACCGCATACCAGCTGGTGCCAATGTCTCCCTGTCGAAACACTGTAACCAGAGTAGTCAGTATAAAACTAGAACAGGATGGTTCTAGTATACCACCAGGCATTTTCCAATTGTGTATGATACGATATATGTAGAGTATTAATCAAAGGTTTGGACACATATTCTGATTTCGTTGAATGACAAGTTATCATACTGTAGTTTTGACAGGTACGGTACATGTGACATAAAAGTTGTTCAACAGGAATATCAGGTTTGAATATTATGGTCAGTTCAAAAGAATCAGAATCTAATTGAAAAGAAATGAATGAACTTTACAATTTAGGTCAATGATTGCGAATATATATCTGTTCATATATCTATGAACAGTGCATGAACAATGCATAGTGACAGGCAGAACAATTCTAATGCTCTTCCATTAGATGGCAGAAGGTACAATACACCTGTGTATCATTGATACAATCGAATGGCTTCCTGAGAGTGTATCAGTTTTGTGCTCAATTCAACAGGCCCAGATTTCAAGTCATTTTGTGAAAATGACAACATTTACTTTCTTCTTGAATAAAATTCTCCAGAAATAACAATTGGATTTTGCACTCACATTAATTTAGTAGGATTTCCAAAAAGTAATACAATCGAAATACAATTGTAAAAAATTTGTGGATTACTGGAAAAAGCTAATTTTTGTATAAATTATATGACTGATTGATTCAATGAATCCATAAAAAAAATAGTGTTTTCTAACACACTATCCATTTTGGGGCTAAATTATATTTTCCTCGGATAAATATACCATAGGGCTTTCATTTTCCTCATGTTTGCATGGTGTTTTCATAGGACTGTGTGCTCGTGTGTTGCTCACAGTGTCGTGATTCCATACAAAAATGACTACTATTTTCAAACCCTAGAAAAAGAAATATATAATTTTAAAAATCTATTTGACTAGGTGACTGCTTACATACATGTAATGCCTTTCTCCAGACATTCATAGAAGGCACAGGTGCAGATCTGCACCAAGAGTGGAGGTGGGAACTTGGTGAAGGCTTTGACCTCTTTCAGTCTGGTCAGAATAATATCCACATCCTCCCCTGAGCGCTCCGAGGGCCTAAGCAGAAAAGACAAGTGATTAAATGATAAAAACCACATCAGATGATCTCCATGCAACACAAGTTCTTAGCTACATATCATGATGTAACCTGTTCAATGTTGTGCAGAGCTGAGAAACAATGCTGAATAAGAGCAAAAAAAAAAAAAGTTTCATATGACACTCTTAAACCCATATTGGGTGAAATAGCTAACCCAGCGCTGGGTCCAGGGACTGAGCCAACGCTGGGTTATTTAGACCCAGCACATTGGGTTGAGGGTTTGTTGTGAAAAGATTCTGATCCAACAATGGGTGAAAACTACCCATATTGATGAGGCCCAATCCATGTCAAAAATCAGCAGTGTTACCCACTCAGCCAACAACATGGTCTAAGAATGTTACGTTAAATACACTTCAACGTCAGTAGACAAACCACAAAAAGGCCAACCACTTAACTCGAATTAACCCAACATCGGGTAAAAGTAACCCAATCTGCTCAAAATCCACAGTGGGTTAAAACAAGACAGCATTCTAGAGTGTGTAGCTTTATGGTTTTAGTCTTACTCAACTCTGTCTTTATTGTCTGAGCTCAAACAGTAAGGAGCTGCGGGCGTTCCTTCTCATCTCAGACCTCCCGGTGGGTTGTGGGGGGGGGGGGGGGGGGGGTTGATGTAGGATCTCATTTAGTCCTGCTTCTATTTCTAATGCTCTTAATTCAGAGCATGAGACATCCAGACCTGAGAGCACACTCAAGTTTGATCAGAGAGTGCCAACATTCTGTTCAACAATGTGGTGACTGAACGACACAGAGCAAAAGCCACTGCGAGTAATACAAACGCTACGTCATCCATTCACTATTTTTATTTTTTTCTGGCTAGTGACTCATCCGTGCATGTGTGCGCTCATACAGGAAGCACTGTACTTTCAATTGCTTCATCTCCAACAACTCCCTCTTCTTCCACTAAATATGCCACTAATCTCCCCTCTTCTTTTAGCACACATCAAGAAAGATAAAAAAGAGCCAGGCACTTTTCATCCCTCAAGCACTCCATTTTCTCCTCTCCATTACTGCCATTTTCACTTTTGCCTCCATCCATTACTAGCTACCTACAATGAACAAAACCTCACATGCTCTCCCTCCATTAATGTCTGCTATGCAAGCTCTCAGGCACACCAATGATTCTTCCATTTCACACATGTATGCACACGCACAACACGTTTGCATCCCCGCAGTTGTTTGTCCTCTGTCTTCAGGGGAGGTACTTGCAGATCGCAGATCTCGCCAAAAGAGGCCGAGGCGGACAGCAGACCCTCCAGCCCCGCAACATCTGCCATGAGCTCAGGGACATTACAGCCGTGTCTTTTTTTTATTTGTATTATTATTTTTTTTTTTTATCTGTGACTCACCCTCGTACCATCCTTCTGATGCCTGCGGATTGTGTCCGCAGTGCACAGAGCAATGCATCTCGGCGAAGACCGGGGTTAATGGTTTGGACAGGTGGCGACAATAAGGAGACGGGCCGCTTGACTTCTCAGGGTCAAAGGGCTCGTACCAGCATCAGCCTTCACCTATCCATCACGAGTCTGAATGTCATCATCCATCAGTGAGCGTTGCCTAGTTAACAGTACATGGCGCGTCCGCTTGAGATCATCGTCCTGTTCTTCTGCGCTCCCTGTGCCTGTCCAAAGCAATCTGCCACCCCCCTTTAGTGTGAGACGGATGTGACCTGAGAACTCCACGATTCATCTCGGGCCATCTCTTCTCCTTGACCCGCCTAACACCCTGCTTCTCATGAAAGCAGCGATTTCCACACTCAAAACATGATTCACAGTCGCAATCCAACACCCTGGCCAACTCAGGAGAAAAAAAGAGAAATCAAAATGCTTGGAAAGTTATTTTGCTCTTACACTTAAAGCATACAATTCCAACCTTTGTCTGATGTCAACCTTGTTACTTTACATCCCTCCCGCTCCGTGTGCTAATGAAACCAATGAAAATGGATTTTATAATGGCATATTTTGAAGGACTAGCTCTGTTCACTGCCACGACTGTCCTTCAAACATGATTTTTACATAATACAACTTACTGTGATGTGAAAAACATATTGATTACTTATAACAGTGCGAAATGGTATAGACAAGATCTTTACCGTGAAAACGTCGTCCAACAATAAAAAGTAGTCAATACAAAACATACATGGAATAACTGACTTTTGTGGCATGTTTTCTCCAAATGCTTTGATGTAAAACATCTTTTGCTTTGCCTACATTGTTATCGGTCACTCGGACAGCGACTTTAGCTAATCAATCGGCCAAGCAGAACGGCAAACACTTAAAACACAAACACAGACTGATACAAAACATGTAGTAGGGACTCATTCACTCACTTCCCCTCAAAAACCATCTGCGCAACCACAAACCTGCAAAACTGTCAACAACACCGAATGCTAATCAGTATAAACAGTCGTCAAAAAGTCGCGCCTCATCCAATTTTCCACTCACAAATTTAATTCCATGTAGCAATCACTAGTATTGTAAAACACTGAAATGTTTGTTGCGCTGAACTTAACCCTGCCGCAGAAAGGAGAACCCCAATTAGCATTTGAGCAGAGCTGTGCACTGTTGACAGGACCAAATACAACCCCCCTCTGGCTTGATGCCACAAAACTAATCAGATCGTTTCTGGTATTTTACACCCAGTTGCAAAAAAAAAAAAAAAAAACTGTGGACAGATATATGGGAGAATAACACTTTTTAACCTCTGGAGTCTTGTCACTGTCTTCCTCCATCATTATTCTTCACTGCGGCACATCAACAGTTCGGGTAGATGAAATGCTCCCAAATGCACAGAGCTGGATTGTGATTGAATAAGAGGTGAATGAGTGAGGAGCACTGAGTGATGCACAATGAGATCCAGTCCAATCTAATCTCACGACCAAGCCCGCCCTTAATTCCTACTGCCTATCGGTTGCTGTCAGGAAGACTGCTTCTGCTGCTGGACGGGAGACTCCATCTTCAAACCCCTAATGAAATGCAATGATTTGCCATGCAATGTAATGTATGTACAGTTAAATGGGGAATTTGCAATTTTCCATAAAAAAAGGAATTTGCAATTTTCCATTAAAAAACAAAACAAAACACTTTTTATCGTATTTGTCAAAACATTCAATATGACTTGACAGTCATGTCATGTCATTTTCGACTGCGCTTATCCTGAACAGGGTCGCGGTGCGGTGCTGGAGCACCCAGCTGACTTTGGGCGAAAGGCGGGATCACACCCTGAACTGGTCACCAGCCAGTCGCAGGAGACAAACAAGCAACAACCAGACTGAAAATGGACCGGCCATTGACAAAACTCACGCAATTCCAGATGGCCACCGCCACCACACCAGGTTATAATACTTTTTTGTATTATCCGTTAGTTTTTAGTTCGTTTTGACTTTTTTTTAAAATTCAGTTAGTTCGGTGTTCGACTGGTTAGCACGTCCGCCTCACAGTTCAGAGGTCGTGGGTTTGATCCCTGCTCCGGCCTCCCTGTGTGGAGTTTGAATGTTCTCCCCGTGCCTGCGTGGGTTTCCTCCAGGTACTCCGGTTTCCTCCCACATTCCAAAAACATGCATGGTAAGTTGATTGGACTTTCTAAATTGACCCTAGGTGTGATTGTGAGTGCGGATGTTTGTCTCTGTGTGCCCTGCGATTGGCTGGCAACCAATTCAGAGTGTCCCCCGCCTACTGCCCAAAGACAGCTGGGATAGGCTCCAGCACGCCCCGCGACCCTTGTGAGGAGAAGCGGTATTGATAATGGATGGATGGATGGATAGTTTTAAGCAGGTTTGTTAGTTTTGTATTTTTTCAAAAATGCTTTGTTTTAGTATAGTTTTTATTAGTTTTAATATTAGTTTCAGTATTCTGTAATGCTGTATATGAGTATTTGTTAAGTGCAAGATAAAAAAAAAAAGATTTGTTTTAGTTTAGTTTTTTACGTCACTAAGGACTCTGAAACAAAGTTAACTACAATTCTCAAACCAGTTTTGACCATCCTTAAAATGAACCCCGAAAGCTAATGTTTGATATTAATTGTAGGAATATTATTAATAATAAAATGGACATTTTGGCTAGAATTCTAGTTGAAGTTAGTTTTACAAACATACAATGTAGCTTCAATTAGTTTTAATTTTTTCGAAATGCAATTTAGTTTCCGTTGTATTTAATTAACGGAAATGTTTTTTTCAATTTGAGTTATTTCAGTAGTTTTCGTGAACTATTGCAACCTTGCCTCCCACATTCTAAAAACATTCATATTATTCTAAATTGACCGTAGGTGTGAAATGTGAGTAGGAATGCTTGTGTCTACACGCGCCCTGCGATTGGCTGGCGACCATGTGCAGGTGTACCTTGCCTCTTCCCCGTAGTCAGCCGGGATAGGCTCCAGCGCAACAGTGACCCTAATAAAGTAACACACTATAAAAAAAATGTAAGGATGGATGAATGATTTTTTTTCTCTCATCACATACTGTCTATTAGTTGCAGCTGAATCGCATTTTCTACACAGGTAATGATGACAAGATGGCTGGCTCACGTTGCTAATGGTAACATGGGGATGTGTCACGGTGAGTGAGCTGTGTCGGATATGTGTGGGAGTGAGAGCTGTGGGGTGCATGCCTTTTGTTTCTTTCATTGTTCCAGGTATGGCCAGCCTCCAGCGATTAGTGCTGAGCATTCCATGCCACTTGATTTTTGTTTTAAATCCAGTCAAGCAACCTCAATTGGAAACATAATGAGTAGGTGGTCATGACTTTCAGAGTGTCAGCAAAGGCTAATGTCCAAAAAACAATGCTGAGGAAACACTCCATGCAAACGTGCTTAAATGCTCTTAAACGTGCACTGTGATTTTGTCTCAGACATAAAACCATGTGCATCGTGCAACAACGTGTGCAGTGCAGCATGCTCCTCGACGCCGCCGCCGCCTCACCGTAGACGCATATGCGTCTATTACTAAAACAGAATATCTCTAGAAAACATGTGCACTGTAAATCCGGCTTTACTACGACTGACAATGCGTTATATCTGGAATCAAATAGCAATTAAATCCGCAAAGCAAGGCGGATTTAATAGCACAGAGCTACACACAGCGGTCGCCGGTTCTGATCAATCGCGCCGATTCGGTTCAATGAATCAGGCCCCTGGGGTGGGGGAGGAAGCGTGCGAGACCCCGATCATCGCCTTGCTAATTGATGTGTGTCGTATGACGGTGCACCCACCTCTTGTCCAGACAGCAGATCCACTCGGGCGACGGAGACAAATTGGGGGACGCTTGCACCGCCACCATCCTTGTCCTTCCTTCCGCTGTGATGCTCGGCGGAGCCTGCGATTCAACCCGGTTGTCGGTTAATATATGCGAGCTGTGTGCGGCTGCGGCCCCTCCCGCTTTGCTGGCGTGAACAGCCGTACACAGCTGCAGACTGCTGCTGCCTTCAGAGCAGTGGCATCAGGCACATGCATGACTTGTCAGTCTGACTGGAGTGGGCAGCTGGACGGTGTAAAAGAAAAGCAATAACATATAAGATAAGGCATAACATAAAGGCAATGATGTAAAAACTATGCTAAACGCAAGCCACAATAGACTTCTAATGACAATTCAAATCAAGACAAGAAAATTCTGCATTGAAATATGATCTATGTCAGTATAAAAGGTATCAATGCTATATTGTCAATTTGTCAATATGGTAATTTTGTTGATCAGTGTTGGTCTAAACAGTATATACTTTGTTACTGTACTGTAGAATTTTCAGGTATCTGTACTTGATTATTTTTTTGACGATCTTTTTTTTTACTCTCTACATTTGAAAACATTTATCTGTACTTTGTACTCATTCCGTTCTAAAAGAGGAGAATCACCCCCCATTTTTTTTTCAATAATATTTCCCAGCACGCCAAATAGTTGAAACGCAGCATTCTAATTAATATTGCGTTCGTGGATTATGAGTGAAGCAGCAAAATCCACTTGTTTTTTTTGTCATCTCAGGGGGCGGCCATTTTGCCACATGCTGTCGACTGAAAATGACATCACAACTACTCTGGGCTCAGGTAACAACGAATCATGGCTCAGCTTCAGAGAACAGGTAAGCCGTGATTGGTCATTACTTGAGCAACTGTGATCATTTTCAGTCGACAGAAGTGACAAAACAGCTGCCCCCAGAGATGGCTAAAAATGAGTGGATTAACTCTTATTCCAAAAACGCAATATTAATCAGAATGCCTTGTTTGAACTAGTGGGCTTTCATAGAACATATTCTTGAAAAAGAAAAGATGTTTGTGTTGACTTCCTCTTAGGCTCCTTTTTCAACCTCTTGCAGATGATGGAAACCGATTCGGAGAAACAAAATATTCCCCATCGTTGCCTTATTTAAGATTCTTTGGGGTTGTTGAATAGCTTTTGCACTGGATCTCAGTTGACTCAGCGATTGATGATGATGAAACTGAAAATTGATAATGATGTGACCGGTTGGGGAAGCTAGACCAATCGCCGTGAACCCGTTTGAACCAAGAAATGACACGCATCAATGGAATACACAGGGTCAGCAATCGGTTTCTGTGATTTTATTTTAGCCCAAGGTGAAAATGTCTAGTAAGACCAGTCTTTGAAGAAGAAGGTACTGTTGGGATGTCACTTGCCGGGCTCAAGAAGGCCACATTCCCCCACTCGATGGGTACCGCATTACTCTAGTGCCCCCATCAGTCCGACTGCCATCAGTGTCCAGCGCCACCTTGGTCCAGAGCCTGTGGTTATGACTTCACAGCAAATATCACACCACACCATGCATTTAAAAAAAGGGAATAAAAAAAGAGTTCAAGTGAGGGACAATTTGCAGTCTATGTCCATACGAGGCAGGCAAGTACGTCAAGGAATGGTGGATGGGCAGTAGTTCGGGGGATTCGAACCAGCAGGTTGGCAAGAACTCCGTCACTGGTCGAGTGTTTGGTTCGCAATCCAAAAATCACCCTCCTCCATGGACAGTGCAGTGCTGGGCGGTGCGGTGCGGTGCGGCGCGGCCCGGCCTGGCCCGGCCCGGCCCGGCCCAGCCCAGCCCGGCCCAGCCCGGCCCAGCCCAGCCCAGCCCAGCCCAGCCGTCACTTCAGCCCTCCCATACGACGTGTTACACCTGTGTCTCCCCCGCTGTCTGACAGAGACAGGTTTAAGAGCACAACTCGTGTACCCTGTCCTCCAATCACATTCCCTTGGCCCAGGCTGCGCACCTGTGTTTGGTTGGTATTAATTGTTGCCAATCAGTGCGTCAATTATGGGTCAGGCTAGGGCAGTGGTCACCAACTCCGGTCCTCGAGGGCAGCTGTCCTGCATTTTTTCCATCTCTCCCTGCTGTAACACACCCGTTAAAATGATCAGCTCATCAGCAAGTTGTTGAGAAGCCTGATGATCCTGATCATTTTAACGGGTGTGTTACAGCAGGGAGAGATGGAAAACCTGCAGGGCAGCTGCCCTCGAGGACCGGAGTTGGTGACCCCTGGGCTAGGGGCTAGGGCCAAGTCACCTGGTGACATCGACACAATTTTTGAGAAGCTACTGAAAAGAAATCATCCGTAGGGTGAACGTGAGTGTGTTTTCCATAGATTATCACCACCAATTCAGACAGTCTGTACAGCAAAGGGGGCAAAGGTTCACTCAGGACATCTGCTGGTTACTACTCAAAGGTTCAGTCGAGTTGCAAAAATGCATCAACGCACACTAGAAAAAAAATGAAGTGTTGTGTAAAACAGCCTGGTGCAGTGAAGCAAATGGATCAAGATGTTCGTTCACATTTGCTTTGTATGAAATGGTACAAAATATTCTGTAATGTGAAAAAAGGGTATAAAGCTTTCTATATGGGAGTTGTATCACAGGATTGCAAGAAAAATCCATTGAATTACCAAACAAAATAAGAGGAGCCAATTAAGCGGCAAAATAGCGAGTTGTAGAAGGGCACATTTTTTTCATAACACACAAGGGAGTCTGAGGAATCATAACAATATCATCTCTTTGGCTTCTCGCCAAATTTATTCAACACGCTGACATTGGTATAACATTGCATTACACTGAGAGAATCAGTGTGCATTGGACACCTCTACAGTGATTTAGATACTATTTGGCAGGCAGGACTTGGTTTGCGCTGAGTCCCGCTTTGCCCTTCTGTCATATGGTGTTCCACAGGGTTCTATTTTGGGGCCCTTGCTGTTTTCATTGTATTCGCTGCCCCTAGATTCCATCCTACAAAAACATGTTATTTTCTTCCATTGCTATGCAGATGACAGTCACATCTATGTCCCACTGAGGAAAAAAGATGCTTTCTCCTTAAATTGGCTCGACAAATCAGCTCTGTTGTTATATCCAGCTTGTTTCATCTTAGGCAGCTGGCTAAGGTAAAGCACTTCCTTTCTCAACAGCATTTAGAAATAGTAATAATCCATGCCTTCGTTATATCGCAGCTAGATTACTGTAATGCACTTTATTTTGGAGTCAGACAGTCCTCCCTGAAGCATCTCTAGTTGTTCCAAAATGCTGCTGCTCGCCATCTAACTGAGCTTGGAAAAAGGAGCACATAATCCCAATTCTGGCCTCCCTTCACTGGCTCCAGTGCGTTTTAGAGTTAAGAAAAATACTTCTCTTTTTCTTCAAATCTCAATCTCAGAGCGTACCCCTCTGAGCTCCTCCATCCCTATACGCACCTGCCCGGCGCCTCTGGTCGACCAGACGCTAGTAGAGGTACAGAGGACTAAGCGGAGCCTCAGAGGGGATCGAGCCTTTTCAGAGCCTTCCATTAAATGTTAGAAAAGCCCACCCGCTATCTACTTTTAAAACAAAATTGAAGACAAATGTTTATTCTTTGGCTTTCGACCCATCATGAGACTGTTTGACACTATTCTGCTGTTTTCTGGTGTCTATTGCATATGTGTTAGTATCATTGAATTGTGTTTTCATGTACTGCTTTCACTGTCTTTGCTGTTGTATTATTGCTATTTTGTTATATGTAAAGTACTCTGTTACAGCTGCAGCTGTTGTGAAATGCGCTATATAAATACAGTTGTATTGTATTGTATTCTATTGTATTGTATTGTATCCAAATACCAGCAATAGATGAGAGAAACCATAAATTCTGCAAACTTGCAGTCACCATTCCAAACTGATTAATGGTGATTATTATATGTTCCGGCCGGACAAAAAGGCGGATAGACGGACAGCAGAAGGGTACCACAGCTACAGGCGGAAGGTGGGAAATGTTAATAAAATGCCCAGCTCAGCAAATTGATATTTGCTTACCTCAAATCAGAGCAAGCACTCTACTGCAAAATAATGAATTAATCAATTACATGTTGTTGTTTTATTAAACATTATCCTGACCAGGACAATCTTGCTTCATGTTGTGAACTCTTGCTTCAAAGTGTAGTAGCTGCCATAGTGCACTTTGTGTGTGATCGACTCAACAGTGCCTCTGCTGGTGATAGCCAAGTATGGTATTGTTTTTTGCCTCAATTGCTTCAATCAGTTCAACACGATTAACAGTTAATCAATTAATCTATTATTATGCTTATCCCAACCAAGATGGTGGTACAAATTCTAGCTAAATTGGAAAATTAACAATGGACAATTTACAAAAAAGATGAGGCTACATGCATAGAACCGCACACTAATTGAGAAGTGTAATTGCTCCCTCCATGAGAGAATGCCTGTATTTCTCCGCTTTCACTTTTATTTACCTGCTTGTTTCTCTTCAGACTCTGGGCAGTTTGAGACTAAGTAGCTGCTTGTCTAGTCACAACACCCTTGCCCTGCTCAAAATCACTATGGTCATGACAAACTGGGAGTCGATGAGGAGTGACTAATTTGTCAGGGACAGAATTGCCACATTATCACTGATTAAACAATGGAATGTAACAAGTGGATGTTAGGTGTGTTGTAATTTTTTCCATTCTTATCCTTTGTGTTTGCAATAAACAAGTAGATTATCATCATAAATCCATCAATCATTTGTAACTCTTCCCGTGACTAGGTTGGTACCTGGAGAAAACCCACTCCGCACAGGAGGGCCAGAGTTGATATTCGAAACGGGGACCTCTCGACTGTGAAGGAGATGTGCAAGCCACTACTCTACCTTGCTTCCCCGGGACTAATTTACTTTACCAAATTACATAATGTAAAACATTTGATGGAAAGTGGAATTCACAGAAAGGCCATGTTGAATAAGCATGACTGTTTGTGCATGTAAGTGTCGGCATGTGGAGAAAGCATACAAAGTTGTTCTGTGAAAGTCAAGGCGACCTACAACTGGAGAGAAAGATGGACACTCGAAAATCAGTGCAAAAATAATAACGTTTTTTTATTTTTTAATCTTCTGTTCCTGCTTAGTTAAGTTAGAGGGTTTTATCATTATTCCTTTAGTCCACTAACTTTTACATCAAAACCATGTTTGTAACTCACCATCTCAATTGATCCAAGTTTAGCATCAATAAACTATCTTTTCGATGTCGGAATTTTCTCTCATGCCCATCCCAATTTAATCTAATTTCTTTCAATATTTAATTTACTTTCCATCTCTCCCCTCCCTCTTTTGGTTCACCTCATTCCGACGATGACTTTTTATTGGACACTATTAATATCATCTAGGTCCCATTGCCACCTGGGACAATGGTCTCCATTCAGATCCAGGTCACAGTGAGTGGAACCAGTCTGCTTTGTGTAGCTCAGTCCGGTCCAGTTGGGTCCATCTGCCTCACATGTTCTCTTCAGAGAGACACAAGAAGTATACTGTGCCAACAAACAGGTGAGACACACATACACCCACACACACAGACGGAGTACATTAGCAGGTACTGCTCTCATTTGCCTCACTCACACACACATGCAGGTTGCAAGTGGCTAAACGCGCTAACCTGCATTGATGAACACAGGTGTGTTTTCATATAAGACTTTCCTTTGAGCATATCAGTGGATGAAGAAATGTTGGCAATCTCGACGGTGATTCTGCAACACAAGTAAAGGTAATTGCTTGTAGAATAATGCATGGCTGATATCTGATGGTATTGCAATTTTATGAACGAGCTGACTTGAAAAAAATGCAATACAATGAATTTCTTAGATGACGCCCACCGTACTATTCTGTATTATGTTATGTATATAGCTAGATGGATAAATAGATGGATAGATGCCCCGGTGTTGGTACCCACTCACCGTCAGTGTTACTGGAGTCGTTTACACAGGATTAGAAGGGATTATCCATTTACAGTATTTAGAAGCATGAGTCGCCATCTGTCTGTCTTGGTCGTAGTGAGGGAGACTCTTTCATATGACTGCAAAGCGACAGCACTCACGGTAAGACGTAAAAGGGTTTTATTTGAGGGTTTTGAAAAAAAATAACGAAACAAAACAATAGTTTTAAAGAGGCGCGCGGCTCACACGAGAAGGAAATGGTAAATGATGCTTTCAAGGACGGTCGTAAACTTCCTAATACACGCATTTACGTTCGGGAAATATTTTTGATACTGGGTTAAAACGCATTTTATTTGACTCATAAATGTGAAATAAAATATGAAGTGTCGTTTGGTGCAGCTTGTAGAATATGACAAGAAAAAATATATACAATTATGGCAATTTCCCACAGTCGATGAATGCAGCAAACAGGCTAATTGAGACGTATATCAACCTGCGTGGAAGTGGTACTTGCAAAATGTTTGACGACACAAACGAAGAAAGTCGCCCACCTGCTGTTTGGTGAGTCGAATCGACCTCTTATTGCCCCTTTATGGATACAGTTAGAACTTAGTCTCGACAACTTGCATTTATTGTGCTTTTAATAACCTACCGGTACTCGTTTGTGTCCGTTTTGCTTTAGAATCTGACTTCCTCCCACACCAGTCGTCGTGGAGAAATTTAGCTTTTAAGGATATTCTTCTTTGACCACTTCTTGAACACCAGCATCTACCTACCTCAGTTAGTTAGCCGTTTTTTCTCACTTGCAGTGGATCTTAACATCCTAATGATGCGGACAGACCACAAAGGCCGAAGTGGCTCTCCTCACAGGATTTCATACGAGTCTAATTTCCACGCCATTAAATGTTCATTTGACAGTGGGACAGGCCTAAAACATGGCTGCAGGTCTGCCTCTTCCCGGAGTTCTTCTGTGCACCAGTCAGGTCTACCAACCAGCCTCTCCGATCCCCTTGTGTCCCTCCCCAGCAGTGGCCCGGGGAGAATCAACAGCACCAGAGGGCCTAAAATTAGGGAGAACATCTTTCTCCAAATGGACAGCCAACAGTTGAGACAAATTGGTGATTCAGGGCAGTGTAGTTCTAGCACCACAGCCCTCCTTTCTTCTCAGAATGCCAACTTGCAGCTCCAAATGTCCCAGTTTTCTGCCGGCAGATCGCTGGTCACGGGCTCCGTTGCCAGCATTTCCACGCCTGAAACCTTCTTACAAGATAAACCGGCCAGATCAGAGGAGATAAATGATATAGACAGGGCTGCTCTAGCGCAAAAGTTCTCAGTGACTAGGAAGTTGTTTGAGACAAAGGTGACAGGCGCTGGTAGTGTAGGGCAGGTGTCAAAATGCTCTCTAAGCAGAGATGAAAAGAATAGCTCGGGTGAAGACAAATGCCCAAAAGAACACCTCATAAATACGCCATTGCCAAAGACCTCTTTAACAACAAGCCTTAAATCTCTTATGTCAGATGCCCTCAGTGGGGAATCAACTAAATCTCCTAGCGCTGAGGAGCATGGGTACACCCCAGTGGGTGAGTCAAAGGAAGAACAGGCCGGAAAAGCGGCTTTTGACTCTAGCTTGACCCCTGAGGAGTCACTAAGGGCTGAGCTTGTCCATGTGAAGTCATCAGAGAGTGATGATAGTGAGGAAAAGGATAAACATTGGCTTGAAAATAAGGGAGAGGCTTTTATGGTAAATAATGTATCTGTCAATATATCTTTTGAAGACCTGGTAGATGATGTTTTTGAAGATCCCATTTTGGAAACCTCACATCCTTGCTTGATGGAACTAATCGCAAGAGACTGTAGCTTCATTGCAGACAAGTATGAGCAGGTGAATGAACAATGTTGGGAGGAGCCGAGCCAACATACTGACAACGCAAGAGAGAAGCACTGCGACATGGGTGAAGTTTTGCGAGAAAATGACAAAAAAGAGGATGTTAAGAAGACTTGCAGACTAAGTGAAGTTCAAAAGAAAGCGAGCGTGACACCTGAGCTGCAGGAGTGTGCCAACATGAAGCCACAGGAAGACGAAAGAAGAGAAGATGGCAGCGAGGGACTAGTTGACATAAATGGAAGCAAGGAAGCGCTTCTTTGCGGGAGTGAGAACAAATATTTAGAGCAGGAGTCCTGTGTGGAGCAAGCAACGTCTCAAGGACAAGATCTGGAAAGTTCTCTCCACACGGGCAACCGGCTTTCATTGGAGTATGAAGAAATTCCTGGCATTCCTAAACTGTCTGACCAGGATGATGAAGATGGCGCAAAAAGAAAGGTGCGCTTCTCCTCAGCACCAATCAAGGTGAGCAAATCCTTTAGCAAACAGACTTTTGTGGCATCCCTGAGTGTTTATTGGTAGAGAAATGCGAGCCCACTGCCATGTTTGTAGTGTCAGGGTGGAGCAAAGACAAGACAAGTCAAGACAAGTTTTTCAATACCGTTCAGCCCTAAGTCATGGAACATTAAACTATCGGTAGTCCCAAAAAGCTGTGCTCATGTGTGCTAATCGTTGTCCTCCAGGTGTACAACACTTTCTCTAACGTAGAGTACAACAGACGCAATGAAGATATTGACCCAGTGTCCGCCTCGGCCGAGTATGAGCTGGAGAAGAGAGTGGACAAGATGGATGTTTTTGAAGTGGAAATTAAAAAGGGTTTGTCTTTTAATCCGACAGTCATACAACTATGCATTACAAAGCCTTACGCTCTTGTTTGTTCTGTTTTTGTCTTCCAGGGGATGATGGGCTAGGCATTAGTATCATCGGAATGGGGGTAGGAGCAGACCAGGGCCTGGAGAAATTGGGGATCTTTGTCAAGACAGTCACTGAAGGTGGAGCAACACATAAGGACGGAAGGTACATTATGGCAAATCATATGGCTTTTCTTCACCAAAAATGATCTAGAACATTGGTCATAATTGTACTCCAGTATTTCGCAGGTTGTTTTTTTTTTTTTAAGTCTTCCAACCATGCATCTGTGGTATGCTAACCAATTGCATAATCTTTTGAACATAACAAACCACCTTAGATGCAGTAGTGCGTTGAGCAATCTAGTGCAGTTAGCAATTCATTAAAAAAAAAAAAAAAAAAAGAGTGGTGAAGGATGGATAGAGAACATGTCCTTCCACATTCAAAAAATCTGCAGTAGTTAACACTTCATTGAACTATTATGTATGATGAGATGGCTCTTCAAACTGCAAATTTTTGTCTGAACTTTTTTTTTAAGAAATAGCCTACATTAAACATATGTGTTTAAATAAAGCCAATGACCCCCAAAAAAAGTTGAATTCGGTTTTATTTAGGATTCACGTGAATGATCAGATTGTGGAGGTGGATGGCGTGAGTTTGGTGGGAGTGTCCCAACTGTTTGCAGCAACAGTGCTCAAAAATACATCAGGCCTGGTCAAGTAAGTTGCTCTTTTGTTTTTTTCCTACTAGTGGCTTATTACAGCAGAATGTTTTTTTTCAAAAGACTTGCAAATATGCATCATTTTGTGGACCCATTTATATGTTCAGCAGTACTTTGTGTGCATGTGAATTTGATTTCTTCTCGGCCGCTGCAAGGTTTCTGATTGGCCGAGACAAGGAGGGTGTGGAGAGTGAGGTGGCACGCTTAGTCAACGAGAGCCTGGAAATGGAGAAAGCATCACAAAAGGTTCATTGTGTCCAATATTATGGAGAATCCCGAAGAAAAGGTGATGTACAATGATTCTCTCATCTGGGCTCATAACAGGGTGCTAGGACAAGTGGGGATTCAGAAACTGATGTCAGCGTGTCTGAGGCAGTCTTAGTACCTGACGAGGAGGAGGACATGTCTGTACTGTCGTGTCTGGATAATGACCAGCTGTGCCTCAAATACCAGAAGGTGCTTTATATGTAGCGCAAAACAAAGTTGGATGAGAACACTTGAGGGGCTTTTAATTGCAAAGGGGGATGCCAAGTCAATATTTTCTCCTCCTTGGTTATATTTGTAAATGTAGGTGGGTTTTTTTTCGTATCATCCTTACTGTAATTGCATGTTTTTGAATTGTCTTGACAGCTTCAATCCAAACTGCAAAAAAGAACAGCCCAGCTTGAAAGCGCTCGAGAGAAGGTAGGCCAATGCTGTCACTCAACGCAAGCCCAATATTCATGTTTATAAACTACCGTTCACATCCACATTTGGAACAGTCTGACCCATTTTAGTGGCCGATGAGATGGCTCAACATTCCGTTACTTGGAACACAGACCATCTCTTCGTGTCTGCTTCTTGCTGCAGCAAAAATGGCAAAGCGCAGACTAGCTTTCAGTCACAAAATCTGTCTTGTCTTCTATCCAACGTGTGGCTTCAGTGACTCTTTTACTTGGTGTTTTCAAAGTCTTGATGTAGAAAGATTCAGCCAGTTTGCTAAAAATAACACTCTTTGAATATTTGACTGATGAAAAGATAAGCATATCCCTTTGTGTATTGGATACGCCATATGCTGCACACAGTACTAAACCAAAGTTGTTCTCCACGCAGTTAAAGGCATATGAGGAGGAGCAGGCGAGATGGAAGAACCAGAAGGATGAGCTGCAACAAAAAGTGGAGGATGGAGAAGAGAAAGCTGACAAGCTAGAGAAGTGTGATACAATGTCCATTATCTGATTTCTTCAATTTTTCTTGTATGTCTTAAATCACATTTAGGCTGGATGTACACCACAATTTGCCCAATTTTTACCCTAGTCACAAATGACAGCAATTGTTTTTGCAGTGAGAAAACACAAGTAAAGATCTATCCATTCTAACTACACTACCATGACACAGGTACAGAGATTCTGTATTATTACTTACTGTTGCTTTAGCAGCCTCTGTGTTTATCAGGTATTGGCAAGAGGCCCAGACACTGTGCAGGGTGGTGAGCCAGCGACTGGCTGATGCCCAAAGCCAATCAGACAGCCTGGAAATCAAGTACAGCAAGGCCAAGAGACTGGTCAGAGAGTACCAGAGCAGGTAATCGTTTAAATCCACTCTATTAGCCAGGTAGCTCTGGTCTACACAATAATAGTCTGTCTCTTAACCTGAGTGACTCAACTTTTAAACATTTACTCAGGGAGGAGGAGGCGGACAGCAGAGAAGCAGATTTGCGTCAAGAAATGGAGGAGAGAGACAACAAGCACAGGGAGACTATTGAAAGGCTTCAACTCCAGGTGAGGACAGCTTCTTCATAGACCTTGCACGTATGTCAAACATGATCATATCGGATTTTTCAGTTGGAGAGAAAAGAAGCAGTGACCGCAGGGAAGCCTCTTGCTGTGGATCCACCAGTCCCAGGTCGGCAGCAGCTTCTTTAGTACATCTAGTACATCTATTGCACATTTACACTGACCATGAACTACATTATAAGCACTTGAGCAACACTTTAGTGACATCCAATACCGAGCTGTAACAAATACTCTTGTCTTAAAAGAAAATGGCTGATGTACAGGTATACTTGCAATAATAGTAAACGCCTTGCTTTGTCTTTGTGATGCGTGTGTGTTTCTTGTCTTTTATGTCAGATCCAGAATGGTGCGTTGCAGTTCCTGACACGCAACGACTGGACTGTAGTGCGCACATAGCGCGAGGTCAGCTGGCCCAGAAGTCCAAACGCCATCCACCTTCACGAGAAAAACTCAGGGAGAGCTTTAAGAAAGAGGTGGGAGGTTTCAAGCGTCGGTGGGCACTACCGGTAGATACGTTTTTATGCGAGGGTCATCGGAATGATGCTTGACATTGTCGCCTAAGCAGGAAGAAGATCAAAAGACGCAGGAGAGCGAATGGCAGTCTGACGGAGTTGTACAGAGGAGCAGCCAAGTTGAATGTTCCAGTTCTTCCTCATTCTCAGTTCTCAGCCCTTGTGACGTGTCTGTCTTCACTCCCCCGATCCTCATCACTGACATCAACGCCACCGTCATCACCCCCTCAATCAAGTCCTCCACATCCAGGAAATCCAAAAGAAAAATGCCTGACTTCAGGTGCACGGAACCACTTCTTTTTTTCATTTCAAAATGAGACCAGGCATATTTCCCTTTTTTCTAACTGTGATGCTGTGATTTGTCGCGCAGTGGGCTTCGTAAGTCTCTGAGCAAGAGGAAGAGTGAAAAACTGCAGCGAGGGTCCATGAACAGCAGGTAGGATTGATATTTTGCCCGAAGATGTTAAACGTTCCTCCTCTTTGAGCCGAGGAGCACACACTATGATATTCACATGACAACATTCTCACCAAACAAAAAGTATACATCGCTTGCATCAGGCCAAAACCTATGTCCAAATTTGGTCAAGTTCATATTTTTTCATAAATAAATACTATTGGTCAGCCGCCACTTGGGTTTATTTTCTACAATGGATTGATCAATGCCAAGTGTTAACAATGGCTTGCTCTCTTTGACAATGCAATGTTAATGGCTTAAAGGTCAGGGTGCAAACATTTTTCAGAGTCTGTTAAAATTCATATTCTCATTGGTAATACGTTTTATAATACAAGTCACTTCCTGCAAGTTGTCAACCACGGATCGATTAGAAAATAGGTTTTACCTACTCATTCCAAGTGTTTCCGAACCTCATGGTAGCTCGAGGAATCATGGCTCTAGCCACCGGAAGTGATGTAGATATCGCTAAACAGCTCGCTACACCATAGACTGTACAATTTCCATGCGCCACAAACACACAGCATATTCAATGGCGTTTTGGAATCAGAGGATTTCGAAACACACGAGCCGACAGAAGGGGGCGTTATTAGACCGCTCATGATTAGTAGTCACTGAATCCTCCGGCTACTGTTACGTCACATCCCCGGAAAAAGCCGAAGATGAGGGGGCGCGAGATACAAAGGGCAGACGACACATTCTGAATTGTATTTAGTGATTAAACTGCTGTCTACCAATGACCTAATCACATTTTAATGACAGTTATGCATTGTAAAGGGGGTTCTAGAGGGCTACAGAAAAGTTTTCAATGTTTGCCCCTGACCTTTAACCACCATTGCGGTTTTTGGGGGGTTTCCTGAAGCACGATGGTTTTGTAAATGCGAAGATATTGCCCGACACGAGCGATTATGCTGAAATGATGATGATCCCACCTCAACTTCCTCACAGTGTGAAATCTTTATCTGTTTGGTGGAACGCAAAGCTGATGTACTCACAGGAGTAGAAGATACAGCATACAGATCTTAACTGATAGTTTCTGGAAAAGTTAAATGACATTTTTGAGTCACCGCAGTGATTGTCAAATTTGGTAGGTGCGGGAAAAAATCACAAATTTTAGATGTACAATTTATGACTTTGAAAACATGCAATACATTCAAAACTCATTCAAATGAAGCTTGTATGTGAACTATTCATACAACCTATTTCAAGTCTATTTTTAATCCAGTGTTGTACTTTACTTTCATGGACGGTACTTATTTTTTTCAAATATATCAAATTACATTACAGTTCAATTGTATTTAATCATGGAAAATAGTTTAATTTTTTGAGCTTTTGAATATAACTATGTGCAATACATTTTAATTCAATCATTGTGTTCATAATGTTAAAGGCAAAAAAAAATGCTCAGGGAACGAAGCATAAGCATATTCATGAAAAGCACCGAATGTCAGTAAAAGAAGAACGCATATGAACTAGTTTGTTTTAGACCAGTGATTCTCAAAGGAAAAGTCCAGTCCAAAAAATTATTGACACTATGGCTCACCTGTTTTCTGGGTTTGGTCAAGTGACAGTCGCTAGCGGAGCCCTTAGGCACTGTGATGTCAAAATGGCCACCATCCCGAGTTGCATAACAATGGCCGGATTTTGCTGCTTAATTAATATTTCCCAAATGCAATATTAATCAGAATGTTGTGTTTAGACTGGTGGGGGCACATAGAACATATTGTAAAGAAAATTTTGGGGGTGACTTCACCTTTAAAGTGTTGGAGGACTCCCCCTTACAGAAAAGGATCAGTGCATACTGCAGGTAGAGTTACCGTAGTTCCTGTAAGTTCAACTTTTAAGGTTTTCATGTAATAGTTATGAACTTTTTTTTCCCAACATTTATTTGGATGAATTTGTCATGTAACTTATGTGCAATACGTTTTAATTGGCTCATTATTTAAGTGCTTTTTTTTTTTTTTTTTTTTTAATTGTCCTATGTTTTAAGCATTTAATTTGTGCGTGATCATACAGTAGCTAACAATTGTAAATTATGCTTTTAGGAATACAACATGCCTCATTTTAATGAAAAATGAGGTCTACTTACCTACTACTGTAGTGGGTTACTGCATTTTAATGTTGGTCGTGATGGTGGTACTTGGAGAGCCAAATATTTTTTGAGGTGGCACTTGGTGTCAAAAGTTCGAAAACCCCCTACGCTAGTGTTTGCCATACAATACGCCCTTGAATCTGTCCAGGGCATCTTGTGGTGACCTGGTGGACGAGCCAGCTGAAGTTTCTCCATCAGGCTCAGTGACCTCAATGCCCTCGTGTTTGCCATTCGCCTGGTTTGGAGAGCGAGGGCGCGAGAAAGAGGAGGAGGCGGGGGAGAGGCAAAGAGGCGGCAGGCAGAAACTGCGCTCCGTGTCCAGCAGCAGTTTGCCTTACTTGACTACCTCTGGTAGAATAGATCAGGTATGAAGAAAACACAGCTAACATGATAGCTTACATGTGCTTGCAGAGACGTAGTGGGCAAAGATCCTTTCGTAATCCTGCTTAACAGCCACCTACACTTGTGCTCATTACTTTCCATCCCCTGGCAGAGTTCGTAAAATGTGTAGGCAACATTTTCTTCTATTTGTAATGGGATTCATACTAAACCTTAAGGCAGGGGTGGGCAATGTACATGATTTTTTTTCAATTTTTCATCAGTGTTACTGGGGCGCCACACACGATCACACACTTCCTAACCAGATGAAAGACAGATGATGCAAATGCCATATGAGATAAGGACCCACTATCCTAACCCAACAACAAAGCGTTTGAAGCCAACAACAAAACCACATACCATATTTGTTTCCCTCTCTCAGCAAAGGGCTCTCTTGTATAAAAAATAACATTTAAGGACGGCACAAAACTGCTCAACAAGAAACCAATATTAAGTGCAAAAATTAATTTTGTGCATTTATTTTTTCACAAAAATCGACTCACTCACTCAAAATGTTAATTGTATTAATATAAAAGAGGGTCTGAAATGCCTAGCAGTTAAAAAATAAAAGAAGGGGGGGGTGTATATATTTTTTAATTATTCAAAGGGCAACTCGGTGCGGTCGCCACTTGCCCATTTCAGAATGGCGCAGTTCTTAAAACATGAATAGAAATGAGATATGGTACGAGCATGAACCACGCAGATGGCGAGTGTTTGAAAGTTTGTATTGGTTCCAGAGTGTTGACTCTTCAATGGATAGCTTCAGCAAGGGGGGTCACAGCTCTAATCACTCCCTCTGCGGACACTCTCACACTTTCACCTTTGCATCCACAGAGGTAAGCTTTTCCTTTCCTCCCTTTGCCTTCCCCACTTCCTGCCTCCTCTCACATAGCGCCTCCTTGATGGAGTTGTTTTTCGCCGAAGACGATCTTTTGACCAACTTTAACTGCACTAACCTTTTTTTAATTTTTATTTTTTTTCCCTCACTCTATTCTGTTAGACCCTGGACGATGACCCTCTGCTGGTTAACAACAACAACCAGTGGCAAAGTCGACCTGTGTTGGAGTGGAGCAGCCAGCAGGTGTGTCTGTGGTTGGTGGCCATGAACATGGAGAAATACATGAGTGACTTTGCAGCCAGAGGTGTGGACGGTGCACAGTTGCTCAGCATGGACACTGACAAACTTAAGGTCAGATGTTTGGAAAAAGTATTGATGGGTATTTTAAAAAAAAAACATATAAATCGTCTGTTGTTTAACATCTTTATCATTCAATTTGTTTATACAGTATGCCAGCCTTTTCTAAAATTAAGATTGGATCACCAATGCTATATAAAAAGTCATTTCTTTTTTTTTTTTTTTACTGAAAATGCACTTGTTTCCTTGACAAATGTATCTTTCATTTATAATATTTATTAAACAAACGATGACATTGATAGAATCGCACAAATACTTAGAGGCTTCAATTGGGTATTGGACGCCCTTTGGTGGAAAACCTGTTGTAAAAACACCTTGCCGCATAACCGTGCCCTCAGATCTTGCTTCCTTTCTGTTGTCAGGCCATGGGCGTGTGTCAAAGTGACCGCGCGTCTCTCAAGAAGAAGCTCAAAGAGATGAAGAAACGTGAGGAAAAAGAAGAGCGAGGAAGGGAGAAAAGATGGAAGGAGTCAACCAAGCGCAAGGAGAAAAAATTAGAGAGTGAAGTTGTGGTGATAGAGAACACATCTGCTCTGGAGTCACGACATAGCGGGAGAATTGCGAGGACCGAGTCACTCCTCTAGAAAAACTCAAAATTTCCACCAGCTTGGATGTGCGTTTGTGTCATCCCACTCATAAAAGGATGATCTTGGATAGCATTTCCTCAAGAACTTTTTTTTTAAATGTATGTTACGATGGGAGATCACCAAAATCTAACATTTGCAGCACTTGTGTAATTATGTTTTTATACTTTTATGTATGATTTTAATTGTCATGTTTTAATAAATATGCTTTAATCGTCCACTTTCAACTTTTAATTTTAAAATGGGTACACACACATGCACACATGAATATGTCAGCTTTAATTTATTCTCTGAATTTTAATTTGCCAATTCCCGCTTTGCTTTTATACACTGCAGTCAATCCACAATGTGCTAATTAAGGCAGATGCATTGTTGCGAACAATTAAAAAGTCACACGTTAGCATTACATGACTCTTTGGTCTGTATAGTGTGTAACAGAAAGTACCCCTTGAGTGAATAAATACAAAAATGCAAAATTAAAAAATATACCTATAAAACCACACTCCGTCCCACCTCACACTTACTTGAGAACACAAAAAAACCATACAAAACAAGCTCCAAAATAGTTCAGGACCATCTACTGTACAACTCTGTTTCAATGTCTCTACTTGCATTTAAGACTGAAAATCAGCCCCTGAAGCGGAAAGTTTGGCGGGAAAAAATGTACAAATGAATATCTTGTCTTGATATTTACATTCCACCAGGATGTGATTCAGGGTTAAGAATAATGTTTGTTGTCATGCCAGGTTGTCACCCAGGATTTCTTTTCTAGGTTTTGCCAATCCGCATTCACGTCTCTGTCCTCTCGTTTGATCCGAACTGCGTTGTAACTGGGAACCTTGTCTTCGTATTTGGCCCGTTTGAAGAAGCCACACTGCATAAAACAAAATGACACGGTGTCAGTGTGAAGAAGGAAAGGATGAATGTGTTAAGTGGCTGTAAGTGCAACAGTGACCAAAGAAAAGCAAATGAGAGAGATGCAGAAGGCTCAAGCTAAACAGCTTATTGAATGTTTAAATATGTCATTGCTTGTTAAGCGGCACCTCCCCAAGGCCATGCATGCACAGTCGTACCTTGACTTCTGACTAGATATCTCAAATCGATTTTCCCCACTAAAATCAATGGGAATACCATTTCAGCCGCACAAAAAAACATTTTTTGTAACGTGATTTCAATAACAAAAACAGCACTGTACAGTACTGTGCTGTGTAAAAACATCGCAATAATGTAATAAAATGGAACGCGGAGAAATGAAATTACTTTTTATTTTTTCACTTTCATCATACTTAATCTTAAAAAAATTTTGCCATACTTTCCTCACTTTCAGCAACTTCAGATTTTCATGGACAAAAGGTCTGCAGTTTAGAAATTATGTTATTGCCTTTGGATGGTCTTACAAATAAACATAATAAAAAGCTCAGGTGGAGAAACTTTGGAATTTTAAAGTAGACAGATGGGCCTGGTCAGATAAGAAGAAAAATACAAAATTTAAAAAACAGTAAAGTTGTGCAAAGCCGTTTTTTTAAATTAAATTAATTTTGAAAATGCATTATTTATGATTCATTTAATTCTAGTCAATTAACAAACACTTTCATTTTTTAAAAAGATAAATGTTAAATTTAGGTGTAATTTTACTAATGTTTTTATTTTATTTTTATATTTACAAAAAAAACCTCATATTTAGAGATGCATGAAAATCAATTTTGAAAAAAAAAAACGGATATAAAAGTTTATTTTGACAATAGAATTCTGTTTAATTGGATTATTCAGTATTGAATTCTAATTAACCAATTATTTGGTGAAATACATTTAAAACATTGACTTATGTAAAATAAAATCATTTTGCAACGCAAAACAAAACAAAACAAAAAATCAAATGCCCGGAAAGTTGAGGCACTGTTAAGTCAAGGTACCACTGTATGTTAATTCCAATGACAATCACATGAGACAAAAAAATAAATAAATCATTCAACTCCTGCAATAATAGCATTCATGTAATTGAGTGAGGAAAGCCCAAATCCAAGTAACAGAAAGCAACAGAGAAATATGCACATTTCATTCAGTAATGGTAGTCTAATTAAAATTAGCCTCACTTTTTGCTTTCTTTCAGGTTTTTTTTTGTTTTTGTTTTTTTTACGCAAGCCTCTGTTTTTCTGACGGGTCCTCTTTGTTCTTTTTCCCAAAGACTCGACAGAGTCCACACTGAGGAGAGGCAAGTTGTTAGATAATTTTCATCATCACCTTATGTTGAACTATACATGGATGTGTGAGGGTACGGGTGTGCGTGTTCCCTACCTTCCACAGAAGGAAAGCTAACAGTGCCAGTAAGAGTAGGGCCAGCAGAACAGACAAGACAATGATCCACCATGGGTTTCCTCCAGTTAGGGCCTCACGCCTCTCAGGGAAGGCAGTCAGTCTCATCTGGAAGGGGAAAAAAATAATAATTACCGGTAAGCTTATTAACTTGACTGAGTCACATTTAGGATGCGTGTGTGTGTGTGTCTTTGTGTACCTGGGTCTCAGTATTCTCCAGTACCATGTTTTTTCTTGTACTTTCAACATGCAGAACCGCCTTGACAATCACCTCCACATGATGCAGCTTTTTGTAATCCTGTTTAGGAAAGCAACAGTGATGACAAAATAATGTAAATATCATCGCTTTCCTATGAAAAACACTCATGTCGATTTCTTTTTTGTTTTTATGTGAATGGGGTTTCCACGTTACAGATATCCCATTAATGTAGAAATTAAAAATTCCACAATTGGACATGTGTTTTGAAAAGGACAGAGACGATATGTATAAAGTAATATGTTTTGAGTGAATGCAGCCTGTCATCAAGGAATTGTTCCTGACAGAAATGTCATTTAGGTGATGATCGAATTATCAATGTTATGCATGTTAAAATACATACTATAAACTATTGGGCTATATTATTTATACCACTCGATTTACACTCATTGTACAAATATTACCGTAGTGTAAACTGTACATAAAAACAGAATACAGAATAGCATTGAAATGTGGCTTTGCTGGAATACATTTTCAAATGTATTGTTCATCAAACAAAATATATATTATAAAATTGCTTCCAACTTGATGGATAGATCGGATGTAATAAGTAGATAGCCATTAACCATTAAGTTTTTAAAAAAAAAAGTATTTTAGGTTTAACCTGAATGTGGAAAGATGGGTACTTGATCCCTCCTCAAGTGAAATTGTCCACAAAAAAAAAATCTATATGCACCACCGTTCTAAGGTTTTTAGGTCACTTTGTAATGTGCTGATTTTTGAAAGATTTTTTTCCCCGCACATTAACAATGTCTGTGGCGCTTTTCTGATTAATTTAATGTTACCTTCATTTAAAAAAAAAAAAATTAAAAATAAAAACAATAATAATCATCATTATCATCATCATACAGTTTATTTATCCAGCTCTTTTCTAGATACTCAAAGTCGCTATGAGTGAATTTGTCAGTGTTGTGTTTGAGTGCTGTTACCGCCAACAATGTGCTGTTCCAGAGGCGGGAGTGAAGGGTGATGACTGCGTTACTGTCCAAGCCTCGCAGAGGACACTTGATCCTCACACACTTGGCCCCGTTGTCACATGACTGAAACCAGAGAGCCAACAAACTAAATTCAGTTAAATGCAATATAGTACTGGCAAAAGATTTATCGTTAGCAACCGTTAGATTTGTTGTTTCTAGTACTCGTTATTAGAAATTAACATTATACCAAAATTCTGCTATAACGGTCCTGCTATACTGTAGTCAACTGTTTTGCTGTGTCCAAATGACTGCTGTGAAAAGGAGGATTAAAACAAAGCTAGTGGTAACGTTTATTTTGGTTTTTACCAGAATTTTAGAATTCTTCTTGTCCACCAAACGTGAAATAATTCCTTGGTCACCTTCCTTGGTCTTTTCTGAGGCCCTTTTCATCCTAGAGACTTCCTTTAAAAAACATACAAAAAGACAAGCATGATAACATCATTGTTTCTCAAACTTCATTGAGCTTAGGTTCATATTTTATATCGGAAAAATCTCACCGAAAAACACCAAATAAAAATGCATTTAATTCTTCTGCCTGTCACTGCATGTACATTACTGGCGTAGATTGATAAACAAAGATACATTATTTGTAGGAAACAAGTTATCTGACCAATTAAGTAAAATTGGATAATTTCCCGCAGCACATTACTGTGTATGGGAATTCCATGTAAGCTATTTAGTAAGTTGAATACAACACAAACAACACTTATATAGTATCCACAAAAATGTAGTAATTTATATTCCAGACTGTTTTTATATTGCACGGCATCAAAATACATACTATTTGTATTGCAGTGACAATGTAATTTCAAAGCAAAACCGATACTTGAATGATATTCATATAGTGTTTAGAACAGTAATACGGTAAAGTAATACAGATTCCTACCACAAAGAGAGAAAAAAAAAAAACGGGAACCCCCATAAAATATTCACAATTGCCTATATTAATAGTTGTAATTGTAAATATACCACAAACTATAATCCCAAACACTTGAATATCAGATTCAATTCATTTCAGGAACATTTAGGAAGACTCCCCATAACTTTCACTAACCCAAGCTAAACTCCTCCCCAACATACCAAGCTTGTCTCTGAGTTGTGATGTATCACTTCAACATAGATCCTAGAAACCAATTCCGATTTAGAAAGGGCTACGGCACCATCAAGTGGCATCTTGGAGCATTGTAGAATGAGAACAAAAACTTTAAATAGAGGGAGGTTGCAAAAAGAACTCAAATAGGAAGAGGATTACTGTGCGGGAAATAATTCAATGTGTTCACCGTACAGAAAGTTCTACAATATCTATTACCGGAAAATCTGGCTAGCACTGCTGAATTTAGTACATGTTTTTTATTTTTTATAGTGCCATCTCAAGTCACATCACATTTTCTCCTCACTGACCTTTTTGAGAGGATTGATCTCCGACTTAGGAGTGCACTCGATGTGGTTCACGCCTGTGGCGGTGACCTTCATCAAGTAGAGCAGCCACTTGTTCTGGTCCGTGGTCTTGGGCCAGTCAATGTGCAAGGTGGCAGTGCCCAAATCCGTCAAGCGCCTTCCAGTGTTGACGATCTGAAATACACGATAATATACGAACCATAGCCGAGGAAGACGAGCAGAAGTCTTCAAGGATGGCAAAATTCCTTCTGTACTCACTCTGATCTGATGCTTGAGGGGACTTCCGATGTCACTTTCCACCTTCATGGCATTCTGATCCTTGATCTTTCCTGAGAATTGCAGCTGTGAGGGTTGAGCTTGCCTGGGAAAAGAGAAATACACACACAGAGTTTGCCTTCGATTCTGTGCAGGTGTATGTTTTTTTATGGGGAAAAAATATATACTGTATGTATACATAGATGTGAGCATGCACTACAATTTGTTACCCTGATATAGTCAGCTGCAACGTGTAGGCCACATTCGCCTTGGCTTTAACAGCGGCAAGTGTCGCCTGCTCGCTGGTTCTGCATAGGATCAAAAACAGCACTCTCCATTATGATAGAGTATAACAGCACGAAATATCAGGTACACTTGCACAATCAGATGCAGACTGTCATGGGTTTACGATTGCGTGGAAACCACTAACCTACACCTGCACATTAGTAAAGTCATAACTGTAGTCAATATTTGTATGATAAGCAACATCTAGGCCATCGATGTAAAATACAAATCGCTGTGCGCTATGCAATAGGTATGCAAACGACAAGCTCGAGAATAAACATATTGTAAAATTGAAAACAAATGACACAAAATGACTATTTTGCATTTTGTAAAGGCAGAATTTCAAATGACTCAAGCACAATGTATCCCACTGGACATCCTCTACAGTGGAAATAAAAAGTCTACACACCCCTGTTGAAATGCCAGGTTTTGTGATGAATTAATTTAAAAAAAAATCCACCAGTTGTGTGACCTATGACCTGTTAAATTTAATTACTATTGTACAAATATTTTCAAGAGGGGAAGTAAAATTGAATGAGAGAAGCAATGTGGTTGCACAAGTGTGCACACTGCTCACCCTCTTATAACTGGGATATGTGTGGCTGTGTTCAGAATTATCCAATCACATTCAAACTCATGTTAAACAAGAGTCAACACACACCCGCCAGTTTTTAAAGTGCCTCTCTGATTAACCCCCAATAAAGTCCAGATGTTCTAGTACGATCTTCCTGACATTTAGTTGCTAGCAGAAGTCTGAAGAAGCTAAAATTGACGACTATTTGGAACGGTTCATAATTCCCTCCACCTTGTCGAAGGCCCCAGTTCCAAGTGAGGAAAAACAGCTCCTGTTCATAATGTTCAGCTCCTGTTCATAATGTTGTCATCGCCATGCTTGACTGTAGGTTTGGTGCTCTTTTGGTGATGAGCAGAGTAGTGTTTGTGGCAAACATATCTTTTGGTATTATGGCCAAATGCTCACTCTTAGTTTCATGAGATATTAACAAAATCTCATAAATATGTTGGAGAATGTGTTTTGGTCAAATGAAACCAAGGCTGAATATAAAATGACGAAAAATAATATTATTAACATAAACTGTTCTACAAAGAAATTATCCTTATTTTTTAATTGTTGGTTTATTGATTACAATATAATATATATTAACGATGTAATTCTAAAAATTTGGACTGAATTATTAATTTATAACTAAAATGAATTATTTTACATGTTTTTCCTGACCCGTCTGTCTGGTTTTAAAAATGAAAAGTGGCCCTTGGGCACAAAAGGTTTGCCCACCCTTGCCTTATATTTGTATTTATATCAGACATTCCTAAAGTGTACACAATTGGAGTGTTCCATCAAGGCGAGCTAGTTTCATCAAACATTTGAGGAAAATATAGAAATCAAAATTGAAGCAGATACAATTTTGTCCCAATGCTGAAATGAACATGCTGGTAAATCAACTATAAATATTAAAGTGTACCAAATGTGGTAAGGTCAACTTACGTTGCAGGTTGAAGATCAATCTCTAATTCTGTGGTGTTTAGCGAGATGGCTGCTGTTCCCAGAATAAGGTAGAAGGTTGTCTACAAACGCCCACACACACACACACACACACACACACACACGCACACAAAGCCACATAGGCTACAGTTGTTTGACGAAAGAATGCTGAAAGTTGCTTCACACAATCCATTCTAGCACTTTATTGCAAGATTTAGCAACTTTTCAGACTACCATAGCAACTAGCCACAATCAACAACTTGAACATCTCTACACAAAGCAAGATACTGACTGGAGAAATTAACACTGGCTTTAAATAAAGGACATCTTTAACCTAAATGATTCAATTAAAATTGCATTGTATAACAATTACATTTAAATAAATTTTTTTGAAAGAAATGTTTGACAATAAACCATTTGTTAAGACTAGATGCAAATGCATTGAACTTCAAAGTTAAATCCAACGGAACTATACTTCGGCACTGATTCTTTCATATCCCACTAGAGGAGAGATGAGCCCAGGGAGAGTTGACGGAGAAGTCATGCACTTATCACTCACCTCAGAGTCCCGTTTGAAGGGGTTTCCAAGTTCACAGGTCGCCTGAGAGCCGTTCTTATTGGCCGTGCAACTTACGACCTGGAAAAAGACTCTTTCGATCACATCATGCTATGAGTATGTGAATTTGTGTGTGAGTGGAGGGGGTGAAAAAAAAAGCGTACATTGGGTGGGCCGCGGAAAGCCGAGTATGTGAGGGCACGTGGGAAGGAAGCGACCACTGACGCCTCGTGGGCATCATCGCCATTCTGGTTGGTCACCTTGACCTCCAAGGCGATGTCCTTCTGCTTGCTAAGCGAGATCACCGGCACACCGTTCTCCCTTAACATAAAGACGAAGCCATGTTAAAAATATGGAGAAGCGCAGTAAAAACAAAGATGGGGTTTTTGTTGTTTTTTTCTTCTTACAATGGTACCGGTGTGAAGGTGTCGTCATCAGTACTCCTGTAGCCATAGCGATGCGCCACCTTTAAGTTACTGCGGCAAATATTGTCACTGCCGCAACCCTCTTTAAGAAATTGAACCTACCAAGATATGAACACATATACAGAGCTGTAATGATGTTACATACATGACACACTTTTCAGAATGTCTTTATAGCTGAATACCATCCTAAAATAAACAGAGTCATATCAACTATTTTGTGGCCACAAATTAGTACTGTATGTTGTGTGCTCCTTTTAGGTATAAGGAGGAGAGTTAGTTTACTTAAAGCGGAAATCAACCCTAACATATTTTTTTTCAAGAATATGTTCCCAGCAGGCCCACGAATTGAAACAAGGCGTTTTGATGAAACTGAAAATGACATCATAACTACCCGGGGCTGAGGTAACGACCAATCACGGCTCACCTGTTTTCTGAAGCTGAGCCATGATTGGTCGATATCGGACCCCAGAGTAAATGTGTTGTCATTTTCAGTCAGCAACAAGTGGCAAAATGGCCGCCCCCTGAGATGGACTAAAATGGGTGGATTTTACTGCTTAACTTATATTCCACAAACGCGAAATTAATCAGAAAGCCATATTTCAACATGTGGGCCTGCACAAGAACATATTCTTGTAAAAGAAAATTTTAAAAATAAAAAATTGGTTGACTTCTCTTTAACTCACACGTGACGTGAGGCGGAGGGGATTGGCAATATAACATTCTGTCAGGACGATTGTTTAAAGAAACAATCCCATTGCTAATATACAGCGGATCCCCACAGATTCACCTATTTGCTTTTCAACAGTTTTTAAAATTATTTTGTAGTTATTATTTGCTATTATTTTTGGGGGCAAAAGCCAATCACTGTTTTTCATGGGAAACAGTAATCCCAATTCCTCAAGAATTTTTGGGGTTACAAATATTTTGTTTTGTTTTTTCAATGCGATCATAATGGGTGTCAATTAGACAGGTTTTTTTTTTCTATTTGCGGGCCGGCCCAGTCGCTATTCCCTGTATATAGTGTGGTAAATAGGGCAAATTAGATTCACATGGCACCTCTTAGAGGCTAAAATTTGCCAGGACAAAAAAAAAAAAATCCAAGATCCACATACATGTAAAGTCAAGAGAAATTCGACGAAAGGAAAATAATAGACTGGTGGGAATAAGTTAATACAACTTCACTGAACAAATGTTAAAATTTACGTGGTAAATGTAGCTCAGTTCTTCTGAGAGTCCACCACTGACTAAAGATCAGTCAAATAAAAAGGACACAAAGAAGCAAAGACACATCTTGTATACCTCTCCACGAGTTATTTCTGTGTCTTTAGCATCGAGGACGGGAGGCACTTCAGAGGAGCTCTGTCTACGTTTGCGTTTGTTGTTCTGGATCTCCACGTCCACGTCGATGGGCACCCCTCGAAGTTTGTCACGAATATTGTCCTGTAGGATTACGTGGGATTATTCTCACACAACATTGTATACACACAAAAAGTGATGGATTGTTTTTCTAGCCCCCTTGCTGGTAGCTGTGGATTTTGAGCAGATTGGGTTACCTTTACCCAAGGCTGGGTTATTTCTTTCTTTCTTTCTTTCTTTCTTTCTTTCTTTCTTTCTTTCTTTCTTTCTTTCTTTCTTTCCTTCCTGTCTTTCTTTCTTTCCTTCCTGTCTTTCTTTCTTTCTTTCTTTCTTTCTTTCCTTCCTGTCTTTCTTTCTTTCTTTCTTTCTTTCTTTCTTTCTTTCTTTCTTTCTTTATTCATTTATTTATTTATTTACTATTTGACCCATCAGATTGAGTTGAAGATTGGATTTAGGCAGCCTGCAGATCTAAATAACTGGTTGCCATTTAACATTCTTGGAAGACATGAGTGGTGGTTAGATGGTTCACTGAGTTACGCCACTGCTTCTGCGCACAGTGATTGGGGTTCAAATTCAAGTCAGAGCAAACAATGAGATCCAGATAGGATCCTAGGTCTCTAGTGTCAAAACTGTGCCAAACATACACTCTAAAAACAGTTGAGTTAAAAAAAAACATAACTTTGGGTCAAAAATGGACCGAGCCACTAATTGGGTCAATTTGGCCAACCCTGCGTTGTTATGTACAAAACAGCCCACTTTTTTGGGTTGGTTTTGCAGAAAACCCAGAAAGTTGGGTCAAATTGACTCAAATCATGGATGGGTCAATTTTTGGCCCAAAATTGTGTTGTTTTTAAACCAACTGTTTTTAGAGTGTTATTGTGACTAATTGTGGTGACCCCTGACTTTTAAAAATGGTTTATTCTTTGATAATAAAAATAGTCATATTTTTAACCACAGCTATACTGACAACCTAGTTCCCCAGTTCTTGGTAGCTTTAACTCATCATCTTAGGTAGTTTTTGCATCTTGTATCAAAATCTTGACTCAATGTGCTGGGTCAAATCCTCCACCCAATGTGCTAGGTTTCAGTAACCCAGCATTGGCTCAGTCCCTTTTGGACCCAGCGCTGGGTTACCTATTTTATCCAATTTAGGTTACTTTAGGTTTAGGTAATTAGGTTACCTGTATGGCCAGCTGGCGTGTGATGCAGTGCTTCCTTCCTTTGCTGTCCAAGACGATGGTCCCTTTGGATTCATATTCGCTGTCAGAGGCCGACTGCTGAGTGAAGGAGGCCCTGGGGATTAGATTCTTCTTTCTTTGGTCAGAGTCGACCGACAGGGTGTATGCAACAGCTAGAAGGGGATGTAAAAGTCAGGTTTGGTGGACAAAAAGAGGAAAAGTGTTTCTTAAAGGGAAAGCTGATTGATCTTACTCAGTCGAGGGGAGTAGCTTTTAGGGTTGGCAGTGTAGGTGAAGCAAGCTTGAATGTTCATGCTGAGGGAGGAACACAATCAGAAATGATCCAACAAGCACCTCAACTTATGATTTCATTGACATTACTACAGTAAGTCAGAAAGACACATTACGTGAAAATTAGTGACTAGTAAACTTTGTGGAGGAGTTTTGGCCAAGGTGGGGGACTGAAGTTAGCCGAAGTTTTTAGTGGGTTTTTCGTGTCTTAAAAGGGAAGTCAACGCAAACATAATTTTTTCAAGAATATGTTCTATCCGAGCTCACTAGTTGAAACAGGGCATTCTGATAAATATTGCGTTTGTGGAATATAAGTTAAGTAGCAAAATGCACTTGTTTTTAGCCATCTCTGGTCGTTGTGAGCAGTTGTGATGTCATTTTCAGTCGACAGAAGACAAAATGGCCGCCCCCAGAGATGGCTAAAAACAGGTGCATTTTGCTGCTTATTTTACAATCCACAAATGCAAAATCAATCAGAATGCTGTGTTTCAACTAGTGGGCTTGGATAGAACATATTCTTGAAAAAAATATGTTTGGGTTGACTTCCGCTTTAAGGAATTTTTTAACACAATTCCCTTGCGACAAGAAAAGTACAGGCGAACGCCTGACAAACGTCTGGCGACCGTTTGGTGAACGTGTGCGACCTTGAACGAACCCTGACGAGAACGCAACATTTGCCACCTTCGTAAACCCTCGCAAATGTTCGCCACTCAGTGGGTTAGGCGCTTTAGTCTGCGCATCATTTGATTTCTTTTTTTTTTTCATTACTGATGCTACCATGTCTTACCAATTTAATCAGTGATGATGTAATAACTTTTTTTTTAGGGTATTAAACTAGCGATTTAACATGATTTTTGTGATATTCTGATGATGTCGGTGGACAACGGTTTATGATAGCAATGTAAGGTGTAATACCAACTTGAATGATGCAGTGTTTGGTAACTCAAGCAAGATGGGTTTTTTTTTCTGAAAAGTAGTCATTTTGGAGATACGAGGATTCTGCTCAACAGCAACGATATGCACGGGGTTCATTATCTCTGAAGTTTTTGAAATTGGTTTTGAACCAAACTACAGCTCTTTTGTTACAGTTGAAGATTATGCTCTTGTTATTGATGCTTGCCCACGTACCAGAACTTATTCCCACAATTCTTCTTAGTCAGATCGATCTCCTTTGGTATGAAATTGACTTCCTTCTTGATGGCGATGACTGGACGGGCTCTGAAAAGACAGGATGAGCTTCTCTATAGGCAGGAGGTGAGATGCAAAACTGAGCAGAGCACGCACCTGTACACAAAAACAGCGTCGGAGAGGGATCCAACAGCCAGGTCAGGGTAGGAGTTCTTGTCCAGATCCATGTTACCCGCTAAAGAGTAGCCAAACATCGTCACTCCTGCAGGCTTGCCAGACAAAATCTACAGCAAAAGTGTTGCGAGCATTTGTTCAAAAGTGTTATGCAACATTTTCTCAGCATTAGGCTGGGTCACCAGGTTTTCTTTGTGCACCTGTGCTGCTTTGCCGGATAGGAGTCCCGTGTTTGATCCATGGTAGATGTAGACATTTCCTGAATCGTCATCATCGTAAGGGGCTCCCACTGCAAAATCTATTATAGTGAAAAAGAATCAGCATTTTAAGGGAGGGGTTCTCCATTTTGGGGGGCCCAGGGCCCCCTTACAAGGGCTAATTTATCATAAAAAGGTCTCCCTCATAATTCTAACTGCAATTGGGCATATTGTTTTGATTACAGAAAGCCCTGCAGTTTGTGGTTCAATCTTCACAAATTCACTGATTATTACTTTTTTCTGTGGAACCTATCCTCAGTTGAATAGTGGAAAAAATATGTATTCACATATTTCATGTACATTTTCGAGGCGGGGTATGATTGGTTGCATCTGATTTTTTTTTCAGGTTTTATAACCCTGCAACAGAATTTCTCTTTCCCCAAATTAATGGAACAGAAGCCTCACCATGGTAACCATCCTGGTTGATGTCTCCCAGATTTTCCACAGCCAGGCCAAACATGGAGTCCATCGGTCCGTCAATTCTCTTGGGGTTGACCATGTCCCATTTTCCAGCTTTGTTTACGTAGGCGTACACGGCACCTCCAATTTCACCATCCTTCTCAAAGTACTGAGGTGCTCCCACCACGATGTCCTCCCAGCTATCAAAAAACACCATTAGCAACTAGCATACTATACTATCCACCTTCAAAAACTTTTCACACTGCAAAAAAAAGGTTCTGCACTTCCGCTTTCACTCACCCATCTCCATTGAGATCCAGCACGGCCAGGTCATAACCGAAAGATGAGGCCAGCCCCTCCCCTTTCAGCGTGTACTCTTCCAGCAAGATGTTGCTTATATCCGGGCCTTTCTTGAGCAGCACCACCGCGCCACTGTGATAGGCCCTGGGAGCGCCCGCCACAACCGTCAGCTGGCCTTTCTTGGTGAGACTTTTGCTCGAGTCCAGAGAGAAACCTGTAACCAGGAGACAAAGGATTAACAAACATGCAGTGGTGGGAAGAAACTCTGTACATATTTTGTTCTTCATTACTGTACCAGAGTGGATTTCTCAGGTGTACGTTTACATTACTGTACTTAAAGCGGAAGTCAACCCAAACATATTTTTTTCAAGAATATGTTCCCAGCAGGCCCACTAGTTGAAACACGACGTTTTGATTAATTTGGCGTTTGTGGAATATAAGTTAAGCAGCAAAATGCACTCGTTTTTAGCCATCTCTGGGGACGGCTCAGATTCAGAAAACAGGTCAGCCATGATTGGTCGTTGTGAGCAGTTGTGATGTCATTTTCAGTCGACAGAAGACAAAATGGCCGCCCCCGGAGATGGCTAAAAATGAGTGCATTTTGCTGCTTAACTTATATTCCACAAATGCAAAATTAATCAGAATGCAATGTTTCAACTAGTGGGCCAGCTGGGAACATATTCTTGAATATGGGTTGACTTCCGCTTTAAGTAGATTTGTCAGGCATATGTACTTTACTTGAGTAATTATTTTTTGAATGACTTTTTACTTTTATTTAACTGCACTTAAGTCGATTTTTCAGGTATCTGTACTTTATTTGAAGATTTGTTTTTATGGTGACTTTATTTTTTTACCTTACTGTACTTAAGTAAATATTTCCAGTACCTGTACTGTACTTGAGTATTTATTTTTCGGATGACTTTTTACTTTGACTTTATTACACTTGAGAAGATTTTTCAAGTATCAGTACTTTAATAGAGTATTCATTTTACTGATTACTTTTACTTTACATTACTTAAGTATATTCTGCAGGTATCTGTTCTTTATTGCGTATTCATTTTTTGATGACATTTTATTTTTACTTTACTGTACTTAAGTGGGTTTTAAGGTGAGATGTAATTTACTTGAATAGTTTTTTTTTTGGATGATTTTTTTACTTTTACTGTACTTACGTAGATTTTTATGGTATCTGTACTTTGAGTATTTATTTTCCTGATAGTCCTTTTACTGTTAGTTTACCTTAATTAGTAAGATTTTTCAGCTATCTGTAATTTACTTTAGAGTTTACTTTTATAATGACTTTTTATTTTTACGCCCTACATTTCTAGGCAGATATGTACTTTCTACTCCTTGCTTCTTCACAGTACAAGCACTGAAGTTACTATAAGAAGAAAAGTATTTTGTATGGAGTTATTTTTTCCATTGTGCCAAGTAATCAAAAATGCTATTGCACTGTATATAATTGACAGTAAAAGTTAATTTGCCTTCTTTGTTAAGTAAATCTTTATTTACTTTTACTTAAGTACAGCATATAAGTACTTTTGCCACCTCTATAAATTTGTGACAACGTGTGGGTTTTGCACACAGAGCGGCCGTGACGAGAGAGTGCTTCACCGAGGTAGCTGCTGGCAGGGGCAGGGACAAGATTGGGGTTCTTCTCCTTTTCATCCCCTGCCTCAAAAGGCCCATCGTCAAAAATGTCCAGGTCCAGGAGCGTATCATTCTTTTGCTCCACGCGGACCACACCTAGACGAAAAGATGAGGAGGGAGCAGCGCTACAGTTAAAAGAAATTCCGAAACTGATCAAACTAATGTTTCTTACACACCGAAAGAGTATCACTCAGAAATTTCAACCATGGAATGTCGCTCACCTTTCCAGTTGTAAGCTCCAGGAGCCCCAAAGATGAGGTAATGGTAATCCTTATCAAAGGTGGCTGAGAGGCCCTGCTGGCAGGAGCCGAACATCTCGTGGCCTCTCGGCCTGCTGTCACAGAAATGCCAGTGTCCTCCAGTATCCCTAGCTAACGGGTCGATTTGCAAATTCTGATTCAACACGTAGCAGCGGCCAATGATGTCCCGGGATTCGATGTCGGTCCCCACATTGCTCCTGCGCTGGTATCGATGGGCACAGGTCTATATGCCGGGGGGGGAGAAACACAATTTATGTACAGTATTGTGACTCCTTATTTGCGCCCCTGCTATATTAGCTTTTTTATGGGTTTTTACAGTTATTGTAATGCCCTCACATGTGGGAAAGGAGAGCACAGGTTCTGATGCACTTTTCATTCATCTATTGAACATCGGGAGAACAGTAATACACATTCACACATGAGTTGCTGTCAGCCACAGCATACGAGTCACATGCCACCCTAGCAGGTCCCGCCTCTTAAAGACACATGCATGTATCTAACACAGACATTACCATACAGTGCCATAGTTTCCCCACTTTAATATTGAAGATCATCAAACAACCACACAAAGATAACCCAAGACATAAAATGTTATGTTTTTAAATTGTATTAATTAAGGGGGGGCGGGGAGTATTCTGTGTGAAAAAGTACTTATTAGTATAGTAATTTGTGTCATGGAAGTATGTTGAAGTGATCCACCATGGGACAATTGTAAACCATGTATTTTCGATTATTGATCTTGACCAGAATACAATAATGTACAGTACAGTCACTCTTTGAACTCCTTACAATTCTAGCAGTGGAATGAACTCATCCCAAGGTTTGGTTGGCTTACCACAATGTTGCCTCCTGGCCCCTGACTGTTGACTGTCACTCCCATCCACTGGTTCTCTTTGCTTTCTCTGGTGGTGTCCTCTGCACAGTTTACAAAGCAATTCATGTGAAATTACTTAAAAAGTCTAGAGGTACAGTCACACTCGGTAATAATCTCACCATCCTCATCAAAAGGAACTCGCACACAGCCTGTAGAGGGTGAGCTCATGTCACAGCTGTAGAGTCCCCCCGTCACTGTTTGACCGCTATATCCTTTGGCTCTTGGGGCCCCAACCAGTAGCCTGGAACAGACACAAGAAAGAATATATTAGGAAAAACACCATCTGTGGCTCCATCAATTGTACACTGTGCAGTTTAAGAAGCTTAAACTGTCATCTTCACTCTATTAGCTATTCCTGTTGTGCGTTGCATTAGCACACATTCCAGTGTTTAACACAGCAACCAATTCAAAGATGCCTTCTATTACTCGCCGCACACAGGGTGCCTTTGTGGGTCGAGGATTCGAAGCAAATGCCACAAGTCGTTTGACTTTGAGCTGGGAGAGTGTCACTAAAAAACAAGGATGTCATCTTTTGAATGGATGCTTTTGTGACGCATCGACAAATATCCGCTGTCACTGGTGGCTGAGATCTCGGCCAGGCAAGATACATTATACTCTTTAACGAAATGCCACTCCCACATTGATGAAAGAGAAGCACTAAACTATCAAACTTGATCAAAGTCATTTAAATGATGAGTTGCAGCAAAGAGGATTGGATTGGATTTATATAACAAACATACTGCATGTAACCTTACTAAGTTCTGGGAAGGATGGCTAATTTTTGGTACAGCAGCACCTTCACATATACACTAACAGTGTGTGTTTTTATTGAGTATAATTCAAAGTAACAAGAATAGACCTTGAGCTTTTTATGCATTTAGTTATATTATTTCTATATGAAAAGAAATCTAGAACACAATTTTGTGACTTTTATGAATGCTTTGAATACTAATCCTCTAAAATCCTCTCTTTGCTCTGGGAAGCCATCAGTTCATTTATCAGTAGCACCTTGGCTTTAATATTAACAAATACACGTGACACAACAGCTTCCTTCTCTCATTTCAATTCAAAGCGAGGAAAGTCCCACTGTCTTTGACCACATAAAATGTTTGCACGCTAGAAAAAATGTCAGCTTGCGGCAAAAATGACAACTAATGCAAGACGTTCTACAAGCTGTTGTGTCTGTGGGAATATGTGTCCATAAATGGACAAAAAAAAAAAAAAAAAAGAAAAGAAAAAAAACACCTGGGACATCAAATGTCATTGATGTTGAAGTCAGTAGAGGACCGGGCTCTCAAACTCAGACCTGATTCAATTCTGGAGGAACAGAAATCAGCCTTCCATACACTGTTCCCATCAAAGATAAAAGCATAGAATCCAAATTGTCTTGAAATAAGACTCATAGTGAACTAAAGTCATTTTTTTTCCATACACACTGCTAATGTGTATGTTGTGTGATGTGTTTTTTTTTAAGTTGACAAAATTGAATAGAGTATTTTTTTAATTAAGTTTTTGCCACATATGTTCTTTCAATTCAGTGGACATTGTGCTGTTCCTTTTGCTGTGCACATTGGCCACCAGAGGGACGTATAATACAGAAAAGTCTCAGGAAGCTGGAGTAATATGCTATTCTTTACAGAGGATTAAAAGATATGCATGTGTGTAATGTTATTTTATCAGTCTACATGTGTTAAGTTTTTGGGGAGAAAAAAAATCATTTTCTGTCAAACCACTACTTGTAATAAAGTGAGTTGAGTTCACGTCTTGCGTGGGTTTTCTGATCCTCCCACATTCCAAAAACATGCATGTTAATTCCGATGAAGACTCTAAACTCTCTATGGATAGCGAATATGAGTGTGAATGGTAATTTGGCAATATGTGTTTTGCAATTAACTGGTGACCAGTCCAGGGTGTACCCTGCCACCCAGTCCACAAAGTCAGCTGGGAAATGCTCCAGCTCACCCGTGGTCCAAATGAGGATAAGTGGGATAAAAATTGAATGGATGGAGCATAGTGCTGACATGATGTGCTCATGGGTGACCTGCCGCTTCACTGACAGCGACCCAGCTGTTAATCTTATCATTGAGCAGCAGAGGAGGAAGCCGAATTACGTTGTCTTAGTCTACACACAGGAAGAACAAAGAAAAACAGAGACAGTGTGTGCGTGCGCGCTGATGTGTTATACTTTACACACAAACACACCCGCACACGCCCACACACACATACACATACCATAGTGCAGAATCACTGGGACACCAGGGACAGAGCAACAGAGTGACCATAACAGAGGCATCCCACTGAGAGAGGTGTAATTTATTTTTTTATTTTTTTGTCTTCCTTTTTTTTTTTTTTACACGGCAGTGCTTCCTGGGCCGCAGTCTGTTGCCTGGCAACATCTGGTGGCGCCCTATCACAGAGAGAGGGAGAGAATCCAAGAGAGAGAAAGGAGATAGAGCGGCCAGTACAATCATTTGCTGCCCAACCTCTATTTTTCCACAAAATGTCTGCCAGGAGCCCATCCCAAAGCTGTTCAAAATTTCTTCTATTTGCTGCCCAGATGAATAAATTATTGATGTTCCGCTTCAACAGTTTTTTAAAGATATTTGATGTTGGATAATCTTACACAACCTGAGGCAGGAGAAACTCCAGAGAACAAAAACCTGACACTCCTCCTTGTTATGTAGCAAATACCAAGGCCCCAGAACCTCACTGCATACCACAACAGTAGGCATACTTAAATAATATAATGACAACCAACACACATTGTATAATGATAATAAAATGTGAAATAATAATCCATTTTGATTGCCAGTCAGAGAGGTGCCCAGGACATTGTGCCCAGGATGTGTATGTTTATTATTGGTGTTGTAGTTTGCATTGGTGTGGCAAGGCATTGCACCCTATTGAAGTGTTTCTAATAGAATAGAATAGAATAGAAAAGAATAGGAAAAAATATTTTGGGGAACTTTACAGTATAGGCTTACTAAAAAAAGAATATATCCAAAAACAGATTTTGTATAGCATGTAATGAGAATGAGAAGAATGAGTGTAGGGCATGAATAAATAAATACAGTGTACAGTGGGTATAAAGGTCTACACACCCTTATTCCAATAACATTTTTTTTTTGAAACATAAGACCAAGATAAATCATTTCAAAACCTTTTTCAACCATTAATGTGACCTATACCTTGTACAAATGAATTTTTAAAAAATCAGAAGTGAAGTAAAAATAAACATCTGAGATCGTGTTTGCACGTGGTTGAACTTGAGAAAACATGGGGGTTTCTATGTAATGTCTGCCTGGTTAGGTTATCATGCTGTTTCACGAATGTAAAAAATTTAAAATTAAAAATAAAAAGTTAATTTAGGACCATTTCTTGTTATTTACTTTAATGTATGCTATCTTATAAAGATTAAATTGATTATTATTGATTACTTTTTTTTATATCAATTTTGACGTTCATGGTCTAAATTTAAAAAAATAAATCAGTGGTAACTTACCAGTTACTTAGTAATTGAGTGCTTTTTTCACTCAGTAGTCAGTCTTACTGGTCAAGTAAAAAGGAAAAAAATAACTTTTACTTCAGTCATGTCGATTAATACTGTATAGTGTTTGGCTATTCTGCCCACCTCTATATACTATTGGGAGTAGTGTTGACAGGTTACTTTATGAAGCTACATGAGTCTTGAGAGGGTCAAAATAATAGAACACCACTCAGGGAGGTTCCACACTGCAAACGAACAGCAGCAATAAACATTGCTAAATCAGCACATACCTGGGAGTTAGTAGATGTTTAGATTGCGCAAGTGTACCTAATAAAGTGTCCATATATAGAGTGAACACTCCCACACTCTTTCATATAAAATGTACAAGCATGCCTTGGTCAAACTTTAGTCGAGCTTTCACACCCTCACTTTCACTAACAGACATCTCAGTCTGCACGTGATAGCACACGCAAACACACCCAAACACACACGCTTACACGCACACGACCGTAACAGCTCCTCCTGCCCTCACCTGCAAGTACATGCACAACATATCGCTGTAGGGCATGAAGAACTGAATAAGATATGAGGAAATACTTGCTGCACACGTGGCTGGGAGAAGATTGGGACAAAAAGTGTAAAGGAGTTGGGGGACACATATGGGCACCCCCCCCCCCCCCCCACACACACACACACACACACACAGATTTCACCATATGTTATTGTAAATCTCACATAAAACTCACATATTCGCCTTTGAAAAGAACTCATTCCAACTCTGTTAGTGCTCTGTGAAGATCTTGCAAAACAAACTAGCTTGTATCTTGTGCACACATGCACACACATATCCAAGTTTGGAATCTGATGCTCCACATTCATATGTGGCTCAAGATCTACTGAGCTTGACAGCATTGGTATTCAACTAATAGAAGGAGTCAAATTGGATATTATGCCATTGAGACTTAAAACAGGGTTCTCTAGATCAGTGATTCCCAACTCATGTGCCATGATACATTTGTGCACCATGACTTGGTCCAAAAGTATTTATTTACTACAAATAATGTAGTTTCGTTGTTCATCTATCTGTGCCAGTGACATATAGGGACAGGACAGAACAGTTAAATGCTCTTCCACTAGGTGGCACAGAGGCACACAATTGATCTCTGTATTCACTTTTATGTATGGAAAATATGTCCCTTGGCTCAGGAAAGTTTTAGGAACACTGGTAAAAATCTTTATTAATATTATTAATGTAGTATTTAGAAAGGAGAAGAGTGTCACAAACTGCACTTTACTACATTTCACTTCGAAGAAGAGGGCATATCCTAGTACGGCACAAAAAAAACAACTCCGTCCCAATCGCACCCTTTTTTTCCATGGGTGAATTATGTCAACAAGCACCACATAAGCTCATTATTTTCTTTATTTCGACTGTCTGGTATGCACTAGCCACAACGTCATGACTGTCACATCTAACAGCCTTTTATACTACACCAGACACGGTTCCTTGACCGGCGCAGGGGGACCTATTTTTAATCTGACTGGCTGTGTGTCAGACAAGCAATTTATCCTCAGACTCGTCAATATTTTGAAGCAGATGTAACGTCTCCTCTATTCTATAAGATTTTATTATTTTATTTTTTTATCGATCATGGTGACCAGCAGCGTTCCTCAATGCAAGTAGAACCATCACATTGACTGGGCCGCCGTAGTTGAAGGAATGACTTGACTTGTGTCTATTTTCATACCATAAAATTACGCCATAGTAATGAAATATATCATCGCTGTCCTGTGAAAAACACTTATCTCCAATTATGGAAACTTTTTTTAATTTTCACTTTAATGCGATGTCTGTAACACGGAAACACAATTCAGGTAAAATAAGGAAATGAAAAAAAATGGAGATAAATGTTTTTCACATGACAGCGACGATATACAGAATTGGGAAAAGTCAACAGGCCAGGTGCATCTTGTATCTATATACGCAGAGTAATAACACATCAAAGTTTGAAAACAGTCAAAATGAGTTCTCTTGTACTCCGAGTGTTAAGATTAGAGTTAATGTTCAAAGTTTACACAATGTTACAGTGTTTTAGAATAATTTTAAGGATACTTTTAAGGAATTAAACCTCTGTCTTGCTTTTGGATGAACAGTTCCGCCTATTGCGCCACTGTATTTTGATATTGGTCATCATGATGGGACTTGAAGATCTTAGGTTCTTATGAGGTGGTGAGTGCGTGTAAAACGTTTGAATTTGTTTGTTTTAACCATATCTTGTTTTGTGTTGTTTTTGTGCTCAAGCATTTTCAGATGGGATTCAAAGTACAACATTGCCTTGCGAGAGAGGAATAACACAATGTAGCAGAGAAAAAGCTAAAAAGCAACTTTATACAGTACAGCCACTCGATTCACATTCCATCAGTACAGTGTAAAATTCTTCCATAACATGAATCGTTGTCATTACAGTGCAAATGTTGACAGCAATTTTGCGAGTTTTCAAACATCCACACATTTGGTGTTTTTTTTTATTTATGTTTTTTTGTAATAATTTGATAAATCTAGTTTATGTATGCACATATGATGGAACCACTGTTATAATATGGTTTTAATCTTAAAGGTATGTTTTAACCTCACTTTACATGTATTTATTCTTCTGACTACGTTTTACTATACTATAGTACGGTATCTGGAGTTGTTATTTTTCTTATGACTCTTTGTTTTTACTCCCTCTCTGAAAACAGACATGGAGGAATGTGAACCAAGTTATCATTAACGAAGAAGCAAGACATTCTCCACCTTTTATTCCATTTAGATGTCATGTTACCTATTTAAGGCAAATTCAGAAGGAGTTCTTAGTTATATCAAGGAGCCTTTCTCATACAAGTATCTGTACTTCTACTCAGAGTTTGTGTACTTTTACCGCCCATGGTTAAAACCCTGCTAGTGTAAACTGAAGTCAACCACAAAATGTTGTGTAGCTATCACCTGTGGCGCAACGTGAGCGCGCTGGAAAACGCTCAAATCGAGCTCAAAGGCTCACTAATTATTAAACTTTTAACAGATAAGTTAACTTTTTAAACATTAACAAAGGTTGAAAAGTGCAGACGCAGTAGTATAGAAAAGAAGTTGATACTTATTAGCCCAAAATGATGACACACAATGTGAGAAGAAAAGTGTATATTAAAAGTTGCTCTCACATTCTTTTATCCACTGGTTCAAGCTGCCTGTGCATGGCCATGGAGAAGCCGAAGAGGCTTTTTGGATCTCCGTTTTTGCGCACGACGTCCTCGGTGTCCAGGTTGAAGGCTGAAGACAGTCGTCCGCATCCCAGCAGGAAGGCGAACAGCAGCCTCAGTACACCTGACGTTTGCCCCTCCATGACACCCGTGCGGACTCTCTGGAAAAGTTGCGAAAAAAGGTGAATCCTTGTTGCAGGAGCGCAGTGACACTGAGAGAATGTAACGAAAGGCTCGCGGTTTCCACTTTTCATTTTGGGTTGCCCCTCCCTCGACTACACTGACACTCACAAACGCACGCGCACGCACACACAATAAACCCACGATCATCCCACGCAGCCTGGAATCCCAAATTAGTTTCACGTGCATTTTAATCGGCAATATGAATGCCATCAGTATGTTTGCAACAAGTGGCCTGATAATAAAAATCCCACAGTTCGCATACGTGTGAACCTGAGGTGGTAAAGGTAGACGTACAGAAAAGTTTGTAATAAATAAATAAATAAATGGTGAAAGAAATAAAGAAACTGGAAGTAGGTATATTGATAAATGTATACAAACCAAAGAAGAAAAAGAGCAAAATAATACCTCAAAAAAACAAAATGTCCTTGCCTTATGTATACTAACAGCATAACAATGGTAAAAGCAGAAGCAAGATTAAATTCCTGTACTTAGGAAAGAGGTTTAAAAAAATGATTAAATAAACAAATAAATAAAAGGAGACATGTAGCCTACTTAAGTGCAAAAGTAGAAATTCCTGCACTGCCATTTACAGTGCAGCTATTTACAATAATATTGATCATTTGTCACAACAAAAACTATGCCTCTTTCTACTTGCTGTAAAAAAAAATGATGGAGTGGTATTTACTTGAAAAAAACTAGAAAAAAAATTCACTCATACAGTCTATGTACATTTTACAAGAAAGGTTTTTTTTATTTTTTTTTTAAAGTCACTCAGGGGAGGGCAGTTTTTTTTTTGTTTGTTTTTTACATAGCCCATTTCATGCACAAGGCAACTCAATGTCGGGGATCAAACCCATGAGCTCCAGGTAGGGAGATGGCCTTTCTACGCCTGGGAGCTGTGAGTGAGTATATTGCTGGTGTCTCCAAAAGGAGACCAAAAACGTTTTGTCTCTGGAGGTTCCAGGATTCCACTTGACACCAGCAGTATACGTGCGGCAAGGCTCAGGTGTTGAGTGGCTGTCTCCCAATCTGAAAGTTGTAGGTTTTATCTTCAACCATATTGAGCTTTATAATTGTAATAATATGCAATTTTCTGAAGACGGCTCAAATCTCAAAAGTCATAACTGTTCTCACTTGTACAGTAACTCGAGGCACCAATGTTACAAAATAATATACCGTGTCATTATGTGCATGTTGACCGAAGACTGGATCATGCACACTCAAAGGCGACTCGCTGACTATATGACGGTGTCGCAGGCATTTCATGAGACCCATCACTTGTTGCTCACAACACAACATGTCAGCAGACAACGCGGGCTTTGTGTGCATGGAGAGAAAGAGAGCAGACAGAAAGGGAGAGGGAGAAAGAAGCCGCCCACATACTGTACAAAAGGCAAAAATAATGGTGGAAGACGGGAGCGCTGAAGCAGAGAAAGGGCAAACTGGGAAGAATGTTGTTCCTATATCCACAGTAATTATTACGGCCATGCTTTGGAGGATCGGCCTTGACAATCTTGGAAAGCTTTGTAGTATATTCGCTCGTTTTAATGTAGGATTTAAAGCCCACTTCAGGTTTGAAGCTACTCTCAGTCACATTTTACATGATGGCAAACGATACAAAAGTGTTTGTTGGTCAGTGTTATGCCGTTTTACTTCCAGTTAAGTCTAACAAGTGCACCAGCGATCAGAAAACAGTAATCAGCCTTATCTTGTTGAAAGAACAGTGTTCAAAATCGTTGAGAGTGAAATAACTCCCTCTGACCTTCAAAGTGCTCACACATACATTTGCCAGTAAACATCTCACCTTCCTCTCTTATTACACACACCCCCACCCACCCCTTTTTTTTTACTCTTCCTCTTCCCCCAATCCAATTTCCCTCTCAGAATATATATATATATATATATATATATATATATATATATATATATATATATATATATGTATACATGTATAATATATGTGTGTGTGTGTGTGCATGTCTGCATGGGGGTGTCCAAGTTCATAATTCACTTTATTCATAAAGAAAATCATTTTCCCTATCGAAATTGCCATTAATCAATGTACATTGAGACAAGCCGAAAGTCACGCCAACAACAATAGTATTCTTGTGTGTGCGCCTTTAAAGAGTGTGGCCAAGTGAGTGACCTCAGGAGCATAAATCAGGCTGTGTGTAAGCGTCTGGGAGTGGCCAGCACCAGCTCCTTGTGAGTGTTCTCATTTTGTATTTGCTGCTCATTATTTCTTGTTTACACACAGAAAAAACAGTTTTATGGTTTTTATTTTGTTCCCTCACTATATCAAATGTGACCTGAACTGTGACCTCAAAACGAAGGCACATACTGTACAAAACAGTGATTTTTGGCGTACTGTAACACCTCTCGTCACCGTGCAGTACTTTTGTTTGAAAGACCAGATGCAATTAGTGTAATACAAAGAAGAAAAAAAAAATAGGTCTGTAATTCCGAAAAGGCTAACACCATATTTTCTCTCTGTCACCGTTGCTCTCCAACGAGTTCTAGACCAACAAACAGTACATTCCCTAAATCCACAGCTTCTTGTGCAGAGTGGAGGGAACAATTAAGCAGGGTGGAGGGAGTGGCATAATGAACATAGAGGCGTAAAGTCGTGTATGTTTCTTTATGGCACTGTACAAATACTTAGCCTTGGGTTACTGATAAACGCGGTACACTTGCACAGTGTGTTTTAACTCAGCCTATGATCTTTAACTAATGCAAGAAGGGAGCGCATGTTCACTGAACACAGCTGGTTATGTAACTCGAAATAAACATAGTACAATAAACATATACAAATCCCAATTCCAATGAAGTTGAGACGTTTCGTCAATGTAAATAATAACAGAATACAATGTTTTCCAAATTATTTTCAACTTACATTCAATTGAATACACTACAAAGAGAAGATATTTAATGTTCAAACTGATGAAGGTGATTTTATATTTTGGAAATATTTCATCCATCCATCCATTATCGGTACCGCTTATCCTCACAGGGGTCGCGGGGCGTGCTGGAGCCTATCCCAGCTGTCTTCGGGCAGTAGGCGGGGGGACACCCTGAATTGCTTGCCAGCCAATCGCAGGGCACACAAAGACAAACATCCGCACTCACAATCACACCTAGGGGCAATTAAGAGGTTCCAATCAACTTACCATGCGTGTTTTTGGAATATGGGAGGAAACCGGAGTACCCGGAGAAAACCCACACAGGCACGGGGAGAACATGCAAGCTCCACACAGGGCCGGGATTGAACCCACGACCTCTGAACTGTGAGGCGGATGTGCTAACCAGTCGACCACCGTGCCGCCCTGGAAATATTTCCTCATTTTGAATTTGTTGCCTGGAGCACATTCCAGAAAAGCGGGGACAGGGCCGATGTTTACTACTATGCTACATCATCTTTCCTTTTAACTACATTCAATAAGCGTTTGGGAACTAAGGAGATATTTGTTGAAGCTTTGTCGCTGGAATTCTTTCCCATTATTGCTTGATGTACAACTTGAGTTGCTCAACAGTTTCCAGCATCCGTTGCAGTATTTTGTGCATCATAATTGTGTCCGACATTTTCAGAGGGAGGCAGGTCTGGACTGCTGGCAGGCCAGTCTAGTACTCACACTATTTTACTACAAAGTCACATTGTTGCAACACGTGCAGAATGTTGCTTAGCATGTCCCTGAAAAAGACGCTGCTTCGATGAAAGGATATTGTTGCTCCAAAACCTGTGAGTACTGTAACTTTCAGCATTCATGTTGCCTTTGCACTTGCCCTGGTATGTCATTTGTTTTTATTTCTGTTTCACAAAACATCCAAACTGTTTGTTTTTCCAGTTACATGAATTAGCAAAAACATTAGTACTTTTTATTTACTAGAATCTAATCAGAATCTAATTATAAAATACAAAATGACAAATAATACTTTTGAAGCAGCCTACTGCTCTAATAGTTCCAATAGTTCTAGTTTTATACTAGCAAAATTAAACAACACCATTTAGAGGGAGAGCAGAGTAATAAATCAGCAGTCAAGTTACAATAAGGCATGAACATTTCATTTGTATTACCCACTGTGGAATTTCCGATTCAGAGCATTGATTTAATTTTGAACAAAGACTCATGATTAAAACGTAGGGGCACTCAAAGCCCTATGGTTATGTTAATATGTGTATTGATTACAGTTAAATAAGAGCTACTAATCTGTGTTTCCTCAAGTGCAGCAGTGCTGTAACACCCTCGGGGAAGTTTTGTTCATTTCTTCCACCAGGAAGCGATGTTAAGGAGAAGTTACAGCAAATGTTATGGTATGAGCTCAGAGGTCTGGAAATAGAGGGTATAGAAGGAACAGATATGCACTGGCACACACGCACACACCAGTGCATCTGAATGGTCCGTAACTTAAAGCTGACACCAACACAAAGCAGACCAGACTGCCCTGCAGCCAGAGAGAACTAGTATAGCCACTATGAGGTAGAACTCATTGTAATTCACACAAACACATGCACACACCCTTTTATTATAAAATTAATGTATGGAGATAATGTAAATCCTTGCTATGACTCCCTCTAATCGTACAATAATGAATCTGTGTGGTGGTAAGGGATGCTGTCAAGCTGAAGAAAGAGTCTTATCGAGCCTTTTTAGCCCGTGGGACTCTGAAGGTACAGATTCCGGCTGGCCAGGTGCAGTTTCGGCGGTCGCCGAGGCAAAAACTTGGGCGTGGGAGGAGCTCGGCGAGACAATGGAAAACGACTTCCGCGCGGCTTTGAGGAAATTCTGGTCAAGCATCTGACATTTCAGTAGGGAGAAGCAGTGCACCAATAATACTGTGTATACTGTAGTGGAGATGGGATGCTGCTGACCTCCTTTCGGGACGTTGTGAGTCGGTTGGGGTAATGCTTGGAAGACCTCCTCAATTCCACATACACACCTTCCATAGAGGAAACAGAGTTTGGAGACTCTGAGGTGGTCTCTCCTATTTCTGGGATTGAAGTAACCAGGGTACTGCAGTTCAAAAGCTCCTTGGTGTCAAGGCCTCGGGCGTGAAAGTTCCTAAAGGCTCTGGATGTTATGGCCGTACTGGTTGACACGCCTCTACAACATCGCGTGGACATCGAAGAAAGTGCCTCTGGATTGGCAGGTGGTGGTACCCCATTTTGAGAAGGGGGGCCGGGCCGGAAGGTGCGTTCCAACCACAGAGGAATCACACTCCTCAGCTTCCCTGGTAAGGCGTATTCAGGGGTGCTGGAGAGGAGGATCCGTCATGAGGTGGAATCTCGGATTCCGGAGGAGCAATGTGGTTTTCATCCCGGCCGTGGAACAGTGGACCAGCTCAACACCCTCGCCAGGGTCCTTGAAAGGGCATGGGTGTTCGCCCAACCTGTCTACATGTGTTTTGTGGACTTGGAGAAGGCATTCTTCTTTTGTTTACGTAATACCGATTTAGAAAATTCAAAAATATTGATATTGATGGGGAATTCCTGATTGATTTACTTGTCCCTTTTTAAGGCCCCTTTTTCTAGCTGTCTCCTCAGATGCATGCTCAAACAGTTATAAGGTGGTTTTCTTCCTGCTGAATAACCGGTTTTGCCTGGGTCCAAGCACAATGAGAAAGGTCAGTTAATTTTTGCGTTTAAGTTGCTTTGTGTTTATGGTATTGCATCAATATTTAGCCATTATCTTTATAAGTAACATCTGAATAATCAAGCACACTTCATTTGGGCTGCCTGTTTATTGTAAATTAAAAAACAGAGGGATACAGAAAGAAAAGCGCATGAATCAAAGCTACGATCCAACAGATCACAGCTCCACTGAGGAAAGAATTCCAGAAAATAAGAGTCAAGAGTTCAAAAAACACGTTTTTTTTATCCTCTAAGTGCCAATCAAGGTCTTCCTTGACCTCCTAACACCAGTCCGGTGACTTCAGTTTACAAAGTCAACCTCTGTCGCACACATGCTTGCATTCCTGCAAATTAGCTATAACTTGTGACAGTATTACAAAACACTCCTGGTTTCCAGTATATGCTCAATACTCTCTATTTTTTGTGTGTTAAGGTTTGTTCTTGGCAAATCCCACTGCCCACTCAATCACATCCCCATGCTGAATCCCGTTTATTTTTAGAAATGCTAGCAAAAAGGCTCAAGGGATGGCACAGCTGCATGCTACATCTGCCATTTTCTGAAGTCTTAAATATCTCAAGAAATGAAGACTGCAAAGAGGGCTTACAGGAAATTGTGTTGTGTTTTTACAAATTTGTTTAGTGTTAAGGGGTATTTACAAGACAATATTTATTACAGAAAACATTATCTAAACTGAGTGTTTTCTTTCTATATTCAATAAACTAGTGCTGTTAGAAAAGGCTCCGATACTACACAACACATTACGCTATGCAAAATATTTGATGGGCAGAGCTCGGCATCGCCTATTTCCTGTCTGCATATTTAATCGCCCCACATGGTCCCAGTCGGTACGAGTAAGCCAAATGACATTGAGAACGGACTTAACCTGTACCACGTCACACGCAGGTGCCGCACTCCTGACACACGGCCAAGTAAGGAAAAAATTAAACAGTGTTGTGTACCTTGCAATGACAGACGCAATGAGATGTGCCCCATATTATTTTTATTTCACCGATCACAATGCTGTGCGTGTGTGTGTCTGTTTTTCTTTTTGTTTGATATTTATTGTTTTTGCGGCACGGTGGTCGACTGGTTAACACATCTGTCTCACAGTTCAGAGGTCGTGGGTTCGATCCCTGCTCCGGCCTCCCTATGTGGAGTTTGCATGTTCTCCCCGCGCCTGCGTGGGTTTTCTCCGGGTACTCCGGTTTCCTCCCACATTCCAAAAACATGCATGGTAAGTTGATTGGTCACTCTAAATTGCCCCGGGGTGTGTGTGTGTGTGAATGTGGATGTTTGTTTGTCTCTGTGTGCCCTGCGATTGGCTGGCAAGCAATTCAGGGTGTCCCCCGCCTACTGCCCGAAGACAGCTGGGATATGCTCCAGCACGCCCGCGACCCTTGTGAGGATAAGGGGTATTGGATAATGGATGGATTTATTGTTTTTTGGCGGCGTGTCTGCTCGTGCGGCGCCTGCTTGTGACGTGAAGATTATGTTCGTTTACGTTTACATCGCCAAGGAGGGATGGACCGCAATTTAAAATGTGTTCGGTTGTTTGGCATCCATCATATTTACAAGACAATATTTTCCACTTTCACTTACAATGCTATATGAAACTATGTGGCCCCCTCCAGCATTGAAGTTGCCCATAATATATTATTGAGGTGCAATGTTTTTCCTGCATATCATTCCAAATCCGCAAAAATTGTACATGTCTGCCATTTTGTGGTGGTTGGAGGTATTAAAACAACCGTCGACCCCTGCATATTCTCAGTTCGGCACCACTTTGGATTTGCATATTCACAGATTTGTTTCCTTTTTTCTCAATATTTTGTTCAGATTTTACCACTAAATCGAACTGAATCGAATCGTTGCACTTCAAAATGGCCCGAATCCTATCGCACTCTATATATATTGAGTTAATCTACATATCAATTCGCCATTTATTTGAGAGATGCAAACCCAACTATTTACCATTTAGCATTAAGCTAGAGGACTGAAAGGATAAGCTATGTGGTTGTTTGTTTCTCGGCATGACAGCTTGTCATGTTTGGTAACTCGTATATCAAGTCACCACAGTATTCTGGTTTTGGGCCTACTCAATTCTTCTCGCACAGGCATTAATGCTTCTTCAATCAACCAGCCGCTACATGCCCCAGTAAAGTGAATGTTCACTTAAAAATGATGACTTACTTTACTGTCCCGCAGGTGCTTTGACTATGTCTGTTCTGTGAAGGTGACTGACTGCATGAATCACATTCAGCACATTTAGTTTATGCATGTATAATAAGATAGATCTGCACACACAAGTCTTAAAGGTAAACTCATCATGTTCTTAGTTTAACGTGGAGTCCTGGAATTCCTGTGGTGCTCCTCAGCAGAATCTCAGGTAAGTGTGATAAATCACAGCTTAACTTTCATTCCCAACTATTATGAACACCTGGGATCTGAGAATGTGCAAGAAACATGATGACAGAATCATTCCATGCACAAAAATATAAAAATGAAAATATTGGCCACATTGTCATATGTTCAGACAATTCTTTGTTCAAATATTTGTGGGAAAATTTGATAAAGCCGCTTTTCAGTCCCATCCCAAATGTGTCCCGGTGAACAAACCGAGGCATGCTTGGAAGAGTTTGGTGAGGAACAACATGACAGTGTGTACTTTTCGGAGCTGTTTTGTCCAATTTAAGGACATCCGAGCAAAATAGAATTGTTTTCCAGAGAAGAAGTGCACTGAGATGGGAGGCCAGGAATGAGTCCCAACATGCCGGAAAGGAATGACGGATGAATTCATGACCAGAGTCTGACACCTCACCCTGCCACTCCCAGCTCCTCCCGAAATCCTCAACACGTACCTATTTTCTTGATGTTGCAATTTTACCCTTACTAACAAATGCTTAGAGCAACAATGAATATGAGCGTACCAATACGAACTGCTGACATCACTTTAATCTTGTGATTCAAAATTTAGATCATCAAAGAGAATTATGCAACTATTTTATTCATCCAGGTTGAGTACAATGTGTACAAACGTGCATGTTATCTTTTATCATAGGGCACATGGCAAATAAAATCATAATATGTGAATCATTTCCTGGCTGGACATGAGTAACAAACTCTCCTTTATTTGTCCAATCCTGCCTGCCCCACCTAAAACACTGGCATAATGCACACATCAAAACACACCCTTCAGCACATCCACAGGAAGTTACAAAACATACACCCTTGGGGCTGTTTTTTTTTTCTCTCACTGAGGTGGTTTACACATCCTCAAATCAAATTTATTACAAATAATTACAAACTCATGTGAAAATAATTCACAGATGACCTTACAAAATTGAAGAAAATCAATCCCTTGTGAATCCCTTTTTTCCCCTTCTTTTTTTCTATTTTTGGACTGCAGCTGGAGTCCTGATGTGTTACCTGAAAATGTTTTTGAGCTGCTTGAAAGAACATTTTTCCACACTTTTTCAGCCCAGACCTTGGTGCAACTGTATTGTTGCAATTGCATGCTTTTATTTTGAAGGTGTGTTGGCCTCATGATGCTTAATGTCGATGATGCCTGAATGTTGTAGAGCAAACCACGAGGGTCGCTGTTGGCTGGATTAATAAATAAACGCTTGCATTGTGGATTACCTCTTGCTGCCTGTTTGCCCGCCTTGACACACATTACAACACACACTATCAAAGTGGCGAGAGGACAGGGAATTATTCCACTGCCCACGCAGCAGTCCCCCCAGAAGAGTAGTGATTTACAGTGGGATGACCAGGGTAACATGTCCCCCGAGTGAGGTTTGGCTGTGCATTTGATATTCTTTATCAGACACTTTTATTTCAGGAAACCATGACTGTGGATGTTATGATAAGCAATTACTTCTCGACCATGTTGGTTACTTCCTATGGTGTGGGCAATACCAGTGATTTTGGATTCGATCCGATACTAAGTAATACTGGCAAAAATATCGTGATACCGATCCCATATCAAAAGCGGAAGTGACTTTTTTTTTTTTTTACACAAAACTGCGAACAAAACCATGTGTGCTGTCGATGCGCTCACACCAGTGAGAGCGCGCACAGCATCAGTTGAACCAAACTTCTTCAAACTATTTTGTTACCACTTCCATGTCATCTTGTCAATAGTGGCGTGCACTCCATGCAGTGCCTATGAGGTGTGGGTCTTCACACTGATAATCCTTCATCCATTCTTCAAAAATATTCTCCCCACTGACTCTCAACGTCTCGAGTCGAAAATGTCTATTTTGGCATTGAAAATGCAAATGTTGGATAGTTTGAACCAAAATGATTCAATTTTTTTCCCAATCTGATTTTTCATAAAGGGTCTCATTTAAAAGCTGAGGTAATGTGGAGTATGAAACAGATGAGAAACTCCACACCATTTGAAATGGGAACAAGTTAAAATCAGTGAAGGTTTTTTTGTTTTTATTTAATTTTTATTATTACTTCAGATACAAAAACAGATGCAACAAACAAAACAAAAATCACAAGTGAACTTAACACAGAGACCACCACATGTGCTTCTGTGCAGACAGCAATTTGTGAGCTTCTCTAAATTAAAATAGCAGGCTGAGTCCAAACTTAGAGTCCCATGTAAAAAAAAAAAGTAAAAAAAGCAAAAGCAAAGGCAACATCAAGCTAATAAGGAAGAAGCTATCCTTAACGTGTGATTGGTCAAGGTTCCAGTACCTATGCAAAGTTAAGAAATCCAGAAATCATAGCAAAATAAACAACAACGACAACAACAAAAAGAATATACAAAATAGATACATATATACAGTACATAAATACAATGAATAGTTAAAAATGTGAAACACCAAATGTTCAATATCAAACAAATATGTTAACTAGAAAGTCAGCATCTTTACCCATGAAAAACTATGAAACATTGCCACCCACAGGCAAGAAAGCGCAATTGCTCTCTTTTAAGGTGAAACCGGAACGCGGAACTGAATAGAGAGAGCTGCCACGGGGCTGAAGCCAACTTCAGCCTGGTTGATTACTGTACCTGTTTGTCCAAGTTGTGCAAAAAGATACACGACTGTCCCTGCAGCAAGCATACTGTTTTTTTTTTCTCTGGCTGGAAATATTGTCAAACAAACATGAGCCTTCACCAAGCCCACCTCGATGCTCTTGTGTTCTAACAAGTACCGTACTGTAGCCTATGTTCTGAGTAAATCTGAAGTCATGCAATCCCTATAGGAAACACATCTGGCATATGTTGTGATGCGGAATGCAGAGTAATTTAGGATTTGCTTGAAACTTGAAGGATAAGACTCACTTTTACACCAAAGGATAATCACTCAAGATACAATTTTACAGACATCCTATAATCAGGCGTTTGAGCGCAAGGGTGGGGAAATGCTCAAATTCAGCCCCATTGTCAGTATGTGTGCACCCCACTTTATCCAGATTTAACAAACAGCCTAACCCTAAGGTCCAGTCTCTTCATAGGGTCGCCAACTACTTCAAGGATGCCTCTGAGAAGTTCTTCACGGATGTATGGCTGGAAAGCAGTAAAGGCAAAGGGAACATATGAGACACTTGCCACTTTACTTTTGTGCCCTTACTCAAAAGCTATAAATAAAGCAAATATACCCTGTCATACAGTGGTACCTCTATTTACGAAATTAATTGGTTCTGGAAGAAATTTCTTTAGTAGAAAAATTTGTAAATAGAGACGCGTTTTCCATGTAAATGCCCTAATCCGTTCCAAGTCCCCCAATATTCAGACATAAATGTTTTATAAAGCATAAAAATACATCAAAACATGGAACAAATACATGTTACAATTAGATTATTGCACAATAAATGAGAGTTGTGCATAATGTAAAAAAAAAAAAAAAAAAAATAGAATAAAGAATAAATATGATTACCTTTTAATTGCCTGTCCTCATCGCTTTTTGCCCTCTTTGGTTCATGTTCTCTCTCAGGTTTTTGCCTGGCGTTTTATAAAGAACTGATTTATTAACGTGGCGACTGTCAAAACATCATGGTTACATATTATTATATTATTATTATATTACATATTCTTTGGCGAGATCAACCAAACGCATCACTTTTTCATACCTTTCTATTATCTCTTGCTTTGTTTGTATGGACAAAAAAAAAAGATTTTCTCCTTTTTTTCTTTTCCTCGTTTCTAATTCACGTCAAACTACCGGAACACCTCATGGCCCGAGGGGGGAATGATGAGGACGCTGCATAGACATATCTATCACATATATATTTATCTAACTGTCCATCTACACACATAGGCAGATACGGTAGAGGTCCCTCTTAGCCAATGGGATGCCAGGAAGATGCTAGGTAATAGCCAATGGCAGAGCAGCTATGAGTATGTTGCGTTCAGGAAACTCCGGAGCTGCGACTAGCAGCCCATACTTTATATTTCGTATCTTGAAATTTCTTTCCTAACAAGAGGCAATGTTTTCCTGTTGAGGCGTTTCGTAACTTGAAAATTTCGTATGAAGAGACGTTCGTAGAGGTACCACTGTATTATAATTTCTCGCAAACGAACTAGCCCAGTGATTCCCAACCTTTTTTGAGCAGGCACAAATTTCATATTAGAAAACCCTCAAGGCCCACCACCATACAACAGTCATAAAAAGTATGTACTGTATGCTGAGCCACTGACCAGGGGTGTAGCCAGAAGATTTTAAGTGGGGTGGCAGTGACACACCATCTCACTGAGAGGTGGCTATACCATAAGCGTGTGCATGTACGTGGGCACAAAGATGACCATTCCATCGCAGGGACGGAACGGTCACGCCCGGACGCCCATTTTGGGGCTGAGGACGGAGAACGAGAAGCCTTTTAAAAAGGATTCACTAAACAAGGACAGAAGTGGGTTTTCGTCCTTCTCTGTAATCGTCCCTAACCAGGTACCGACTGACGTGTTGTGGTGGGTTGTTTTACAAAGAAAGGCCACTGTTCTCTTCTTTATTAACTGCCTGCACAACGCTGGAGACTTTTTTTTTCTTTTTCATGTGAGTACCCTGCAATACTCACAGGCATAGTCTGCCCTCTAGTGGTTCCACACATATAATACCATGTATTACGCCAAATGATGCCCATTTCACTGACGAGGAATAAAGTGGATAGCAATTTTGTTTTAGAAACTGTTAACATTTAGTACATACCTTATCCCTTTGCATGCGAAGTATGTCCTTGTCTGGGACATCTCTAGAGTGTAAAAAATCTCTCTAAACCGTCATTCATGCTCACACCAGTGTCGCTGTACTCTTCAGCGACCCGGAAGTGGATGTCTTTCATTCTCCTCCTAAAATATACATCCATCCATTATCTATACCGCTTATCCTCACGAGGGTCTCGGGGGGCGTGCTGGAGCCTATCCCAGCTGTCTTCAGGCAGTAGGCGGGGGACACCCTGAATTGGTTGCCAACCAATCGCAGGGCACACAGAGACAAACAAACGTCCACACTCGCACTCACACCTAAGGGCAATTTAGAGTGTCCAATCAACTTACCATGCATGTTTTTGGAATGTGGGAGGAAACTGGAGTACCCGGGGAAAACCCACGCAGGCACAGGGAGAACATGCAAACTCCACACAGGGAGGCTGGAGCCGGGATCGAACCCACGATCCTCCTAAAATAATATTGCGTTATTTTGCAATAATTATTTTTATTCTGTTGGCAACTCAATGCTATCACGGTCAACATTTAAACAGTTGAAAACCTTTCAATCCACTCATGATGTTCCCAGCCGGTAAGTGAATGTGAATAGGAAATTAGCCAGTTAATGATCTTTAAATAATGAATTATGAAACCTCTGCCATTAGCATCTCTCACACGGCCATGCACAGACACTTTTTTTTTTTGTGGGACGGACTGACGAACCGTAAGGACAGAAACGCTTTAAAAGGACAAAGATGTTTATTTTTGATAAGGACAAAGGGACAATGACAGACTGGCAAAATAGGGTAAAGTGTCCATCTCTGTGTGGGCACACATTTACATTCATGTGGGTGTAACCACCAACTGCACCTAAGAGGTCATTGTTTATCATACTGTCCACAGTCAGGGTTTCATGAAGTAAAATGCACACATATCCAGAACTTGCTCAGAAAATTCATAATACAAGCAGGAGGAAGTGTTAAGCAAGGTTTTGCTGAGCTTAATTTACTACACAAAATACCATTGTATTTGCCGTTGCTTATCATCATCATTTATCATTGTTCATAATCTATTGCTATCTAAAGCACTGATTGCTAGCTCGGGTCAATCAGAGTGAACAATTTTCACAGAAAGTTGACCCCGTTTTGCATAATGCAATTGGTGGACCAATCATTCAAATCATCAAAGCACAATGGCACAAAAAAATCTTAATTCTAAATGCTGCTTTTCACTTTTCGTTTGTTGCTGCTTGTATTATTAATGTGTTGAGCAAGATTAGTATATGTGTGCATTTTATTTCATGATTGTGAATGGTATTATAAACAATGACTTCTCATCCATGTTGTTTGCCTGTTATGGTGTGAATCTGATACTTTTGATTGACATTGACCCTAAGAATCAAAAATCCTTTACTAAAGACAGATTATTTTAGAGTTAGCATTTGTTATTTGAACATATAGTTGAAATAAATGAATTGTGTCAGAGTGACAAGGGATCTAAAATACTACATCCATGTGAGAATGACAGGAAAAACACAGGTATGAAAATTTTCCTTTGGATGTGGGGTGGTCAGACGCTGACTCGGCTACTCAACACGTAGCTCCGCCCCTGATGCTGACAAAATGATGATCTCGTCTCAATACACTGAAATAAATAAATTAAATGAATAAAAGGAAGGGCGGCACGGTGGTCGACTGGTTAGCACGTCCGGCTCCGGCCTCCCTGTGTGGAGTTTGCATGTTCTCCCCGTGCCTGCGTGGGTTTTCTCCGGGCACTCCGGTTTCCTCCCACATTCCAAAAACATGCATGGTAAGTTGATTGGATACTCTAAATTGCCCCTAGGTGTGATTGTGAGTGCGGATGTTTGTCTCTGTGTGCCCTGCGATTGGCTGGCAACCAGTTCAGGGTGTCCCCCGCCTACTGCCCAAAGACAGCTGGGATAGGCTCCAGCACGCCCCGCGACCCTTGTGAGGAGAAGCGGTACAGATAATGGATGGATGGATGAATAAAAGGAAATAAAGAGAAGGGAAACAAGGGTACTTTCTATTGGCACACATGATGAACTGGAATCACTAAGGTTGTGCAAAGCTTCATATCTTTCTTTACGGTCTGTACACTAATTGATCTGCCACAAAGCTGCAGATGAATAGTCACATATAGACAGCCATAATGTTCCCTGTAAAACACGATAATGAAGAAAATGAACCTCAAAAGGTAGCGTAAAGATACTGGTGTCGCGCCGTAGACGTGGCGTGGCCTCCACAAAACAAAAGACTGCAGAAATGTTGCACATACTGTGTTACACAGACAAGAGGGGGCTTCACCTCCCCCAAAAGCTCCGCTACCACTTGGTGTCGTTCTGTTAAACATTAGGTAAACCTCAACATAACAAGAGCACACATTGTGCTTTCGCAAAGATAATTAATTTCATTTAATTATTTTAATTGCCTTATTTTCGCTCTCTTTCTCTCTCTCTCTCTTTCTCTCTCTCTCTCTCTCTCTCTCTCTCTCTCTCTCTCTCTCTCTCTCTCTCTATCTATCTATCTATATATATATATATATATATATATATATATATAAAAACATATATATATATAAAAGTGGTCTGCATCTGGGTTTTTTTTTTTTTTGGGGGGGGGCGTAAATAGGTCGCCAACAACATTTTCTAGGGCAGGTTCGGATATAGAACCCAAATATCTCATTAGTTTTTCTTTATATGCTCCAGTTTTTTGGTATGGTAATTTAAATTTTTTATGAGATAGGATGTGAGGGGGCTTGCTTATTGTTTATCAGCAGGTCATTTCAAAGAGAGGGACCAGCTTGATTCCCTCTGAGCCTTCACTTAGTCCTGGTCCGCAGACCTGAGGCACTGGGCAGGTGCGTAGGGGTGGAGAAGCTCAGAGAGGTAAGCTGGGGCATGGCCATTTAAAGATTTGTAAACAAATAATAGAATCTTAAACAGAACTCTAAAATGTACAGAGAGCCATGAGTGAAGGGACGCCAGAGTAGGAGTTAGTTCTTACCAGTACCAGTCAAGAGGTGAGCAGCAGCATTTTGGACCAACTGAAGATGCTTGATGGAAGATTGGCTGACTCCAAAATAAAGACCATTTCAGTAATCATTCCTGACGTCTTCTTTAGTGCGTGTCACTCGACGTCGTGCTTTGTGCGTATGGTATTTCATCACATATGCATAACTTTTACAGAAGTAGAAGTCCTATTTGTTTTTGTAATGTGAATGAGATAAAAAAAAAAGACCGAATTTAACAAAAATAATCTAAATTAGGTATCCCGCCATTCAGTATGACAGTGGCCTTAGACCCTGTCTATCTGACCATGACATCTAGCTGCAGGGTTGAATCTGCGGAATGCTTTGATTTCCGCAGAGGGCTTTGAAATCAGCGGTAAATTGTACAATGACGGATTCTTGGGGGGACTAAAAACTGACTACTTCACTTGGTATTTCCATATTGGTATTTCTATATCTCGGATTTTACTTATTGCAGGGGTGGTCTGGAACGTAACCCTGTGATGTATGGGGAATTACTTTAATCATTTACCGGTAGTTTTTTTCTCACAGTAAACAAGGAAATGTAGTTGTATAGAGGGCGTCTTTTATTTTTTCATACGTTTTTTGCATTGGATCTTCTTCCTGGCTCGACTGTCCTATTGATCGGACTAATTCATGTCCAGCTAAATGAGTGATAGCATGTTAGCATGGAGGACACTTTCCTGTTCTCGTAGTTACGTGTTTTTGGCGTAAAGTTCCATCAGGCCCAAGCGGCTCTAATTTTCCCTTCCCTTATCGCCCTTTGAACCTTTAATGAGCTCTCATCATCTCATTGAGTTACAATGTGAATCGATGAGGAAGCCCTTTTTGTCTTGAGTTACACAAACTAGTTTTATGGGCTATTACCTACGGATAACCTGATTGCTGGCTCATTTTCTGCATGAACTGCCTCTGTGTGTGTGTGTGCTTCTGACCAAAGATTTGTCAAAAGCATTGTTGTGCTAATGCCATTGATTATTGGATTACAAATAGGGTCTCTTTTCTCATCACTGATGTGATAGTAATAATAATAATAATAATAATAATAATAATAATAATAATAATAATAATAATAATAATAGTAATAATAATAACCAGTTCGGGGTGTAGTCTGCCTTCGCCCATTGACGGCTGGGATAGGCTCCAGCAACTCCCCGCGACCCTATATAGGATAAGCGCTTTGGAAGATGACATGACAGTAATAATAATAGTAATAATAATAATAATAATTATTATTATTATTATTATAATACATTGCAGATCATTATGGATCTTTTTTTAAACTGTCATACAAGTGTAAACGTAAATTCACCAACTTATCGAATATGATTGAAGAATAACCAGTTCTGGGATAAAACCCACCATTGTTAAAATTACAGAATGGGTGGGCAAAGTATGGCTTACAGGGTCTCTAACATTTTATCCATCCAGGGCCCCAGATTGTCCCTAAATGGTGCCATCTTGTCCCTAAAATTTGACAACAGTGCAAGTTCAGTGCAGTAAAATGTTCATCTACTCACACATATGACCGCAATTTGTAGATTCTTTATCCCAATTATTGTTAAATATTTTTTGTTGCTGACAAACCCCTGCTCAAGCATAATACAGTAAAAAATTGTGTCAATGTTTTACAGTGTGCAACCCTAGATGTTCTCCATGCGCCCCTAAAATGTCAGGTAACTGTTAGGGGCCACTGTGCTTCAAGTAAAAAAAAAAGTTGGTGTGGAGCCCTGCCATCCATTAGTTTTAATTTTCTTTTTCTTTATTTAATTGTTTTTTAATATATAGGGCATTTGACTTTTGTCGCGTTAAAAGAAAAGATCGCAAAGTATTGTGTAATAAAATAAAGTAAACAACAATTCTCAAACGACCGCTTGACCTTCCTTCTTCTGGATGGAAGGACGTAGAGCAATAAAACAAATACACTTAAAATGAACCCTGAAAGCTCATTTATGATATTAATTGACAAAGACGAAAATGAGAAAGTTTCACTTTATAGTTAGTTTTAGTTACTGTGGTTTTATAAACATAAGATGTAGTTTCAGCTAGCTTTCATTTCGCTGTCATAAATGTGTTTTTTTTAATAATTTCAGTTGTAGTTACTTTATTAGTTTTCAATTTCATTAAGTATAACATTGATGGACAACAAAGTGAAATTGCACAATGGTCTTTTTTAACATGAAATTGTTCAACAGTGTGGAATTGATTGAAGCATAATTAAGTTTTAAAAAAAGAAATGTTTCAATTCAGGTAAAAACTGGCTAATTTTCTATTTTGGATTCAGTTTTATGTCTTACTCCTCAGGGGTCAGTGCCTCACCAGTCATGAATCTCACCGCACGTCACTGAATTACGTTTTGTATATCTTGATGTATCGGGTAAATTCATTTAATCGCGACATCATACACCGCAATTTGCTAAATGTTATTATAAATGATGAGAAATTGGTGAAATGTTGTAATAGTGATGTATTGTTTTTGCAAGAGACAGTATCAATACATTAAACTCATCCATCCATTATCTGTATATTATGTAAAATTTAATATTGATGCTGTCTTGGATTAATAATGTGCAGTTCTGCAAATCGCTTATTTTTTTTTACATTATATTATAAATGTATATCTTTGCTTGTGTTCAAAATAGATTTAAATAATATTTACGTTACGAATTAAAAAAAGAAAGAAAGAAACTCAAAGGAAATTACGCAATTTTAGCCCCAGTAATCCGAGGACAACGTGCGAGAATTATGTGTTTAAAAAAAACGTTAATTTTTGGGGGGCTTCCACATTCCCCTTGGTTGTCTTCGGAATATACAATGCCTCTTCGAAGAAAAAATGCAAGTCGCTTATTTAGGGTGTGAAACAGCAGCGCTTGTAGGCGAATTTAGCAGAGTTGCGTTGAGGTCACTTCGGCTGTGGCTGCCTGATTCCCCCTTTGTGTTTACACATCCGGGTTTTCCCAGCTCGCAGCCCCCTACTCCCCATTTCGAAGCCATTTTGGACACACATCACACATGCACGTAAACCCCGGGCGACCTCGCGACGCTGTGCCGCCAACCGCACCGCTGTTCACGCTTATTCGCCACCAGAAAGAACGATCAACGCGCGTTTCTCCTTCCGCGTTCTTTTTTCCGAAGCCATGCGATACTAAACGAGCCAGCGGGCGGCCCGACTAATCTGCCCCCTCCGCCTTTTCTTCTTGGTCGTGGTGGTGGTTGTGGTGGTGGTGGTTGGTGGTGGTGGTGGCGGCGGCGGCGGCGGCGCTTACGAGCCGCGGAAGGCTTTAGCTTGGAGGGGGGCCTGCGGTTAGTTAGACTCCGCCGGGGCCGAGGGGTGGATGTGCGGGACGGAACCAAAGCGGCGGACCTCCGTGGTGGTGCTTTTTAAAGACGGAACATGTCTTTCTCGTGGCTGACTTGTTCACTTCTGCTGGGAACTTTATGTGCAGGTAAGCGGCCGCTAGGGGCTAGCTTCCACCATAGCCATTGTCACCTATTCATTTGTTTATTTAAACTTTTATCCACACATTTGTTTATTTTTTAAGTGTGTTGCTTGTTTTTTATGTGTGTCAAATGTTTAGGTTGAGAGTGTATTTTTTTTTTATTCCAGAAAGTGTGGTTTGTCACAAAAGGTGCTACGTGCTAAAACTGTTGCGTTCGATTCCTTTTGTGAGCGCAGGGCAGGAATAGAAAGCAGCAGCTGCACCAGCATCCTGAAACCTTAGATGCGCCATACCACTCGTACCCAATAACAACAAGAAAGAGAAACAGCGTTAAAAAAAGCACAATTTTTAAATCGATAAATTCGAACAGACAATAGATTGACAACAAAGTGAAATTGCACAAGGGGGGTTAGTTTTTCCTCCCCCCACAGCTTTCAATAATGTGACTCCACAACGTGGGCTTGCTCTCTGACCTTCTTCATTATTTTGGAACACACGGCCTCCCCTCAAGCCCCCTTCACCCCCCTCTTCCAGTTTAGAATAACAATAAAATGTCTAAACAGCTGCCCCCTCCCCCTTAAATATATGCGCCTGTCTGTTTTTGTATGTGTCTGTGTGCCACAGAGCCATTTTCCTTCTTATACAGTATGGTTGTAGATTAATGTAATAGTAAGCCGCTTCCTCCAGAATCCATGATGTTGTGCGTTAAAGCCTCCCTAAGTGACAGGAGGGAGCGAGGGGGGATATTGTAGTAAAAGTCCTCCCGCATCACGTGACCACCAATATGGTTGGATGGAGTATCTTCCCGTAGTGTTTTTTTTTTTTAATCTTCCCTTCTTTAAACATAATATTTCTAAGTATTGAAGTCCGTTGTTTGCTGCCGGACATCGAAACGCGTGTGTGTGTGCGCGCGTGTGTTTGTGTTTGTGTGTGTGTGGGGGGGTGGGTGTGAGTGTGGGAGGCTACACTGGGGGAGGAGCAGTGTCCTACGGGAAAGGATTTAAAGAGGCAGGTTCTATTTCTTTATGTGTTTTATATGATAACAAAGCTATTCTGACTTGACGTGATTTTACGTGCCCCTTTTTTGGGAAAAATATTGAACCAATATAATTGAACCCATATAATTCTGTGTTTTTAAACTAGTTAAATGTGTATTATTGTTAAACATTAAAAATGAATATATATAATAGTATAATCGCGATTTGAGAAAATGCAATTTCGTAATCGCAAAGGCTGTGGTTTAAATGGTCATAACTTTGCTGACAGCAGAGGAGTGAGGGGGATTCACCAAACGTTAAGCTGGAGCTACAGCATGCTTGACCCTATTCACCTTTCATGGTTAAAACTTCCCGCATGTGGGGAAAAAAACTCACCCTGTACGTGTGTTGTCTATTTTGTGAGAGCGCGTTTGTAAGGAAGGCCTAATCCCAATATCCACACCCTACGGTCTTCGCTGAAGTGCACACAAAAATTGCAGGATTGGGACACTTCGTGTGCCGTCATTGACTCATGCCCTTGTATTAGCGGGCATGGCGGCATGGGTTGTAGTTGGCAATTTCTTTGTTTAAAATTATATTAAAATTTAGTAAAGTAGTAGTAAAGTAAACCTCGGGCTCGGTCTTCCAGTCGATGGGAGCTATGGCTCCATTATTTGGACTATTTACAGCTTCTGCACGACATGCGGCACATGTGCAGAAAGTTGCTAAGTACAGCAGCTAAACTAGGATAAAATATGTAAGTAAACGGTATCGGGTAAACTGTGACTTTAAAACATAAATTGAAATTACACATTGACATATGATAAACTTTGTAATAATCTGATATTTACACTTGAAGAGACATCTTTTTGGTACAGGAATTCCACCGAATGTCGTCAGTTTCCTGTTATTTTGGTCAAATCCGCATTGAATTGTGGGTAATATGTTTCGGTTTAGGGGCCATGGATGCAGGCTCATCTGAAGTGCGGAACAAGGGCGCAAAGGGGGCAGAGCACTTTGCAGAATTGGGACACTCTACACACTCGTGTGGGAACGTGCAAATGAGGTGCACAAGGGTGCAAGTGTGCGTATTAGGATTGGGCCGAAGTGTCTGTCATGGTGTCGGTGCGCGCCGCCTTTGACATCGATTTACGTGTGTTCGAAGTTTGAGCACACACACACAGATGTGAGCGTGCAGCTCCTTGAGCCACGACAAATACAAACGCATCCGTGCAAAGTTGTCAATCAGTCAGATATTAAGGATGAATTCGGCCGTTTGTTTCGAACCAAAAGACAGACGAAAAATGTTTAATAATGAGACGCCGGCAAGTGGTCAGGCCTTCTTTATTATGTCATAAGTAGGCTTTATCTCACTTTCTTACTGGGTGGTGTGTGTGATGTTACTAAATGGAGATCGGGTAAGCTTTAATTTCATACATGTATGTTTTATGTATTTATCCATCTATATGTTAAGTTGAAATAGTGATTTAAGAAGTGCAGTACACGTTTACATATCACCATAAAAATCATATATTTACAGTTGACCCCTGATATTCACGTGAATAGGGACCAGGCCGGACTGTAAATAGCAAAAATCCGCCTATGCTTGACCCCATTGAAAAGTATTGTGTGTTTTTTTTTTCTTTTGCCAGCTGTCATTTGTACTTTAAAAAATGCAAAGAAAACCAAGTGGTCTTTTTGTAGAAATAGCCTCATCATGAAGTGTTTTGCAGAGGTGTCAAAATAAATGATTGATCTACACCTAATCAATTACCAAGTTACAAGACAACTATTTTAATAATTGAGTATTTGTTTAGAGCCAGTGTTTTTACAACAGACTTGAGAGAGAGTCACGACAAAGCTTGGCATTTGTATGTAGGAACATTTTCTTTCCCAAACTTGTCATTGTGTAAACGTAGCGTCATTAATGCGGGTGGTGCGCATAGGATGTACAGTGAAATGTGTACTTGAAGGTGTAATCCCTTGGTCCATGTTTATCTCTAGAAGCATCTGGCTTGTTGCTATTATGTTTGATTCCACGGCTAATTAAAAGTCTAAAGAGATCTTTTAAGCATGGTGGATTATTTGGCAGCGACTTCCCGAGCCCCGAGGAACTCCTGAAGTTGGCAGCGCTCCAGGGCGCTAGCTCTCGGATGTTCCCCACGCCGTCCGTCTCTCCATCTTTTATGTTTTGTGGGATTGATTGCTGTCTGGTCTGGTACCTTCGCAGGGAACAGCGTGGGCGAGGCGGAGACGCGTGAGTGCGTGTTCTACAATGACAACTGGCGCGCTGAGAAGACCAACCAGAGCGGCTTTGAGCGCTGCGACGACAAGGACAAAGACAAGGACAAAAGACTGCACTGCTACGCATCTTGGCTCAACTCCTCAGGGACCATCAAGCTGGTGAAGAAAGGCTGCTGGCTGGACGATTTCAACTGTTATGACAGGTAAGCCAGTGGACGGAAGCAGTGTGAAAGATGGAACCGAGGTGTGAGCTTCTACCACCTGATGCTCACTTCTCCCCAGAGGCTTTGCTATGCCAATTGGTTTTTAAGGTCAAAAAGGCCAGCAGGTTCTTGATCTTTCTGCCAAAATTGGCAACTACCAGCCAACCATAAACACCTTTCACACTGCTCATCAAAGACACATTATACCCCGGTATCGCTGCTCTACGTATCATGGGCAATTGAGTTCGACCTGTGAGTTTTTCACCTGCTGCGGCAGTATTGGAGACATAAAAGAGTGTGGGACCTGCAGCTTTTTGAAATGGAATATCAGAAAGCTGGGACTGAGGTGTTTGAAGTTTGACACCAGACACTTGTTTCGCCCCCTTATTTTGAAGCCCTGCAGATTCTGGATCAAATTTGGCAAATGGAAGCCAGTCATAAGCCCCTTTCACAATGCTCCTCAAATATCGAGGGGAGAGTTGAAATTCTGCTAATACACTCTGGAAGCTGGAAAAATTCTGGGCTGACTTCAACTGCCCTCTACCTGTACCTTATGCATAGGACAGCCAGCTGGTACAAAGCAAGAAGAAAGCTGGCTTTGATGGCCAGTGTGGGCTTCTGAATTTTGAGGAAAGCCTGTGTTAAAGGGGCAATGAAGAAAATATTTTCCAATGGCATAGATGGCTGATCTCTCAGCGGTTGAGTATTCAAACCACTTTCCAAGAAAACACGGTAACTAGTTTTCATGCAGTGGCACATTTTTGGTTGTCTTCAGTCCAGAGTGGGGCAGTGACCAACTGAATCCGCTGGCCCCGTGTTCAACCCCTTTTAAATGCACATTACCGTCACCTGCGGGATTGGAGTTTTGGACCGCATGACTGTGCATTCATGTGATTAGCAGTTTTGTCCGTTGGTCAGTGTCCAAAGTAAATACCCACGATGCACGCAACAATATAAGGACACACTGTACATAGAATATGCGAGCTTTAAATAATTCAGTGTTGCATAATGTACGCTGTGAGAGAGGGAGAACATGCTGAGGTGACATGAAAGCTGTTTTCATAATCTGGTTTTGAAAATATTGGGGTCAGGTCTCAATTAGACACAGGTGGATATTTACGTACGCTGAGATTTACTGCACGTGCGTGCAAAATAATGCTCAGTAGCTTGCAGCTATCGTATTTTGCAGATTTTGAGGCACAAGTGAATGATGGAATTTGTAACCATAGAAGAAAGTATGATGTTGTTAGGCTGATGTTGAATGGGCGTGTTGATAGCCCATCTATCCTCAGCATATCTAAAGTTGTGGTTGATTGGTTAGCTGATTGATGGAGAGTTCAAAAGTATGTCCTAAACCTTGCACATTTTGAGGCATGAGTGAATACCATATTTTACGGAACATTGGCGGACCATATTAGTTTCCATATCAATGACTGGGTCTATTTTAAAACATTTTCATATCTTTGTGAAGCATTTGCATGTTAAATAGTTTATTCTAATTGTATTGTATGTTTATTTGATTGATTTGAGAGATTGTTTTTTTTAAACTGCTACCTTATGTTTTTGATACAAGAAATGCTAAATTTAAACTGAAATACATGTTGGATTTGTGTTTAAATTTGCCCCATGGAAAATGTTTCTAGACTAGAAAATAGTTTGCTGCTATGCACAATGTGAATTTAGGAAAATTGAATTCTTGATTGTACAGTCGGCCTTTAATGTATTTCAACCAATTGTTGGAAATGTATTATTTTTGATTTTGTATCCATAATTACTCTTTAACAAAGGAAAAATATATTTGATTTATTATTCAAATAATCGATTATTCTATAAAATGTTCAGTAGGATACTCACATACTAAAATATTCGATAGCTGCAGCACTACAACTCCCCCGTTTGTTCTCGTATTTTTAGTGTTTAACCCATTAAAGCCTGATGCCCCTCGTGAGAGCTCTCTCTAAAACCTACGGTCGTCTTTGGAGTCACCCTTGAAAACCTGACATTTTCCCAGAAATTCAACACCTACAAATAATTAATATCTCAGCCCCTGTAGCAGATAGAATCATAATTCCAAAATAATTTGAGAGTTTAGACATGTCTTAAACACAGGCCCAAGTTTATTAACCTTTACTGTTTCAATCGAAGATGCAAGTGAAGCACAGTTTTTAATTTTAAGAAAATCGAGTGGTAATTACCATGCTGTATTCGCTTAGAAAGACATTGAAATGGTCATTTTCTACGAACAAATATCTTAACCATACATCACATTTGGCTGGTTTCACGCTTTAAAGTCCGCAAGCGCCTCATCTATATCACTGCTGTGACTTATATCAGAGCTCCTGCGATCGACTCTGCCGCCATTACTCTTCGAAAAAATTTGGGGTATCCTGCTACGACTCACAACACTGTCACATGTACAGGATATTCTGATGCATTTCATTGGCTAAGAGACTGAAAATTGGATTTAAAAAAAGAACATGACGCATACGCGCTCCCGGCTTTAAAGGGAGAACCACGCAACAGCGCTCCCGGCTTTAGAGGTAGAAACACGCTTGTGCATTCCTGACTTTAATGGGTTAATGAAACCCTTATTTCAGGTCCCTGTTATTTGGTAAAAAATACTCCTCAAAATTAAAAAGGTGCTCCTCAAAAGAAGTAAGTGATTGACAAAATTGACCCTCAAAGAATTAGTTATTTTGAGCCTTGAATTGCTGAGATTATCCAGCAAGAGAAGCTAACATTGCAGTACATATAACACTCGGTGCTTTTTCTTTTCAAAACGACTGATTCAAAATGCACACCAGTTGTGACAATCCAAACCAAATTTTTTTTCTTCACAAAAAGCTGTTCAACGTTAATGACACTTCATGGAACAAATATATTTCACGTCTTTCTCCAGCGTACATTCACCGCCATAAAAATAGCTGCGGTACTCTTCTGAACCACTAACACAAGTGTGTGTGATGTGCGTGCGTGCGTGCGTGCGCGTGTGTGTGTGTGTGTGTGCCATCCTGTGGGTTCAGGCAAGAGTGCGTCTCCATGGACGAGAACCCTCAGGTCTTCTTCTGCTGCTGCGAGGGAAACTACTGCAATGAGCGCTTCACCCACCTCCCCGACTTGATAGGCATTGGCAACCGAGGTGAGGGGCAAACCCAGAGAAAAATAGCTCTCACATTAGCAGGAAGGACATTTTATATACACACACAAGTTCTTGCTCTTGGGATGATGTGTTGCAGTTGACGTGCCACATAGGAAACATTGAAAGTCATCACAAGTTCACATCACAAGCATAGTTAGCTATGTTAGAAATGTATGTCAGAAATTCGCTAATGTTACCATTAGCGAATTCCTGACATACACACACACACACACACACACACACACCCCCACACACACACACACACACCCACACACACACACAATCATCAAGGTACAAATTTGAAGTTGTTTCACTGTCAGATATCATTTCACATTTTACAGATATTTTAAGTTTTTGCCATTGTATCATTTCCTATTTATGTCTTCTTCAAATATTTCAAGCAAGAAATAGGGAATAGGAAAAACAGAAAATATATATAGTATATACAAAAATATTACATGAAAGGTAAACTATATAAAAAAAAAATATATATATATATATATATATATATATATATATATACTTTGGGTGACCCCCCCAAAAAAACGGGCCCCGAAAGAAGATTTGGATCTGGAAATTTGAAATGGATTTCTGAAGAAGAACAGACAAATGAGTACTGGTATAATGTTTTTATGTGAATTTCTAAATACAATAAACTAGTTAGACTTCAAGTTGCATTTGATTCATTAAAACATTTCAGGAATGATTAAAAGTTGGTTTGCACGCAAGATCGTAGAAGCCACAAGACAACTGCTTGGAGATGCTCACAGCAGTAAGCTAATAGCAGTAACTGTAATTTGAAAGGTTGGCACTTGTTTGCGGTAAAGCATTTCATCCCTAATGCAATACTGATGAGTTCTGTCATTTGTAGTGTTTTTAATCATCAATCGTGTTTCTTCCCGCACAGTCAAAATCCGGCCTCCGCCCCGAGTGCCGTCCATGCTGAATGTGCTTGTCTACTCCCTGCTGCCGCTCTGCGTGCTCTCATTGGCAATCATCTTGGCCCTGTGGATGTACCGTCACCGCAAACCACCTTACGGCCATGTGGACCTGAGCGAGGTGAGACGGTTGACAAATTCCATTATATTTATGGTGGTGCACTCTGTAGCAAGAGAGACGTATGCAGGTAATGAAAGCCACATTGTTACTCATTTCCACCTGACAAGCATTCTAGAAAATCGGGAGGATTGAGTGCATTCAATTATAATCTGTGACCATGTGGAAATAAATCGTCTGCGTGGCAACAGGACGTATAAAGATGCGTACAGAATAGTGATGAAACCATATTAAAATTTAATATCACAATTATCATTCCTGTCAACCCCCGGGGGTGTACTGAATCTTACAAAAGTTGTAATTTGCCCGTACATATCTGTATATATAATCTTACACATTACACATTATTTTCGAATGGCTGCTGTCACGTGATCGGAAATCAGCTTTAAAAAAAAAAAAAAAGAACAAAGTAAATATGATGTTGTTGATCAGTTAACAGCCAGCCAACTCTAAATCCGAGTTCACTGAGTGCCGCTTAACTCAACGGGCCAGGGCCCGCCTTTTATATATATTTTATATACATATATGATATGATATGATAGGATAAATGATGGATTACAGTACTTGACTTCTGATACGCTAAATAAAGTATCACTGATCATTTTTTAATAAATTTGTTTGTTTGTGGGTCAGGACCCTGGACCCACCCCTCCATCGCCCCTGGTGGGCCTGAAACCCCTGCAGCTGCTGGAAATCAAAGCTAGGGGACGCTTTGGTTGTGTTTGGAAAGCCCAGTTCATGAGCGAATACGTCGCAGTCAAGATCTTCCCTGTACAGGTGGGTCAACGCTCTTGCACCTTATACTCAGATTTTCACCCGAGTAGGGTCTAAATGTTGACATCCCTCGATTCACAGGATAAGCAGTCATGGCAAAATGAGCGGGACATCTTCCTGACACCGGGCATACGGCACGAGAATATCCTGCGCTATATTGCCGCTGAGAAGCACGGCAACAACCTGGAGACAGAACTCTGGCTCATAACAGAGTTCCACGAGCGGGTGAGAATTTATAGTCTTTTTGTCTGCTATAGGCGCCTATATGCTGGCCTGACCCGACCTTCTGTGTGTTTTGCAATATTGGCCGGGGCCTCCGCAAAAGGGCATTGCTGTTTTTATTAAGACCGCAGTTTTATTAGATGGTGGCCAGGATATATTACAAATTGTTTTCTTGCCTTTTATTGAGCCATAATACTGATCTTTAATTACCAACGAACTACTTATTGTATGTCTAAAGGTAATACATGGCTAATCATTGGGTGGAATCCTCAAACGTTTATAATGCAACCCAAATTGCTGCCGCCAACCAAAAATGGCCGACTTTGTTTTAAATTGGTTCTTTAAGACTTTGTTGTGGGTCTACTCATGATAAACATACCTATGAAATTTCATGATGCTGTTTGAAACTCCCAGTATTTCAAGGAGAATCTTAGAGATGATCATCAAACTTTGACTCCACATTGATGGCATAGGCTAAAAAGCTTTGCCATTTGGCGTTCTATTTAAGGATACCTGCTTCTGATTGGGATTCATTTGGGCAAAATCCCTAATAGGAGTTTGTCAAAGTACAAGCCCTTGAAATCAACCAAAACGGCTGCCTCTAACCAAAATGGCCAACTTCTTGTTTGATTTTGGGCCTGGTTGCTTGAAACATTTATTGTGTTTCCTGTTGTGCTCAACATGTCCACCAAATTTTGTGTAAATCTATCAAACTGATGTTGTGGGGAAAATATCAAAAGTATCAAATATTAAAAGGAAAAAAAGAGTGATTTTGGGGGTCGGGGGGGTTGTGTTCTGGACCAACAAAATGGACATTTGCAGCAGGTTAGAATCTAATTTAAATTTTTTGTAACCATACCTGTCAACTTGTATGTTTTCCCCGTATTTTATACATTTTTTTGATCATTTCAAATTGTGTACGCCATATAACAATATTTGTACGGGGAAAAAAAACGTTAAACTCGTTTTTGTTAGACCGATCTCGTCTTGCCCATTTCGGCTCTAATCCGGAGCGTCCGTTAGCGATTCCGACTGCAAACTTCGGCCGACTATCACGAAGTCTTGTCGTGTCTTTAACACTTTTGGTGTTTTGTTTCAGGGTTCACTGACTGACCACCTCAAGGGCAACACTGTGACCTGGGCGGAGCTGTGCCTCATAGCCGAAACTATGTCCCGCGGCTTAGCCTACCTCCACGAGGACATTCCCAGCAACAAGGGAGAAGAGCCCAAACCCACCATCGCGCATAGGTAGGCGCAAAAGACAACGGCTAAGATGATGTGTTGTAATGGGTCAGCTAATGGTCTTTTCTTTCTCTTCAGGGATTTCAAGAGTAAGAATGTTATGCTCCGAAATGACCTGACCGCAGTCATCGGAGACTTCGGGCTCGCTGTACGGTTTGAACCAGGGAAACCTCCAGGCGACACTCATGGGCAGGTAACAGAACCAGACCTCCACTCCATATTAGGGCTGCCATGATTAGTCGACTAATCACGACGACGTTGACAATCAAAATCGTCGACGCGTCGTTTATTGATATATTCATTTGGCACATTATTTTTCTCTCGAGACTGCCGCGTCTCGCTCTTCCGCTGGCTGTTTTCCTATTGCAACGCACATGCGCAGTGGTGGTAATCCGGGTGATGTAAACAGAAGCATTGTGGGTAAAGTAGTGTAAGCCTTACACAGTAAGGGCTAATTCGTGTTGGCAACAGAGTTTGAAAGTTATGGCGCATTTCACCAAATATACTCAATACAATGCAAACCTGCCTTTCATGGCAACACGATGGGGATGCCCAATCATTTAAAAAAAGGAAGCAAGTTATGGCTTATGCCATATCTTCATATCTGACATAGGCAACGTTGTGTCTAGAAGCTAGCTGCAGTTAGCATACAACCGTTACGGTGTGTTTGATGTAATGCTCCTATTTGGTACGCTAACACGTCGTAGCATCTTCTATGGATTAAGTAGCCATTATTCAGTAAACCTGCGTTGATTAACATCCAAAACTCTGTGTTTATGTTTATGTTTATGCTGTGGTGGACATCGAAGCAGGAAGTGCACGCTTGCTCTCTCTTTCTTTCTCTCAGTCGCGAACGGAGTGATGCGTTCATGAACTGGGAAATATCAGCACTTAACACAAAAACGACATATGTGTCACTCATCGGCATCACATAACAATAAAATCCATAATTAAGTTTGTTGTAATATACTATCTTATAGTGGGAAAAAAAGGTCTTCTTTTTTTTTGCTACAGGCGCATACCACATTTTGATTGTGTAGATCAATTTACTACTTTTAAATTATGCATACTAGTGAAAAGAATAACAAAACCTTTTTGATAAAGTTTAAATTAACACAAAATTAAAAACCAATACAAGTGTTTCTTTTAGTTTTCTTTAGCACAGAGCATTTTCCCAATTTACTCCTCTGATTTCGATACCTTCCGTTAAAAAAAAAAGTCTTGGTGCCCAAGAAGAGTGAAATATGTATACAAGTACTTCTTTTTGCATTCATAGATAATTTCACTGTATTAGGGCAACTCTGCATAGTGTATAGTTTTGGTTCAATTTTAAAACGCACTAAAGAGTTACAGCTAAAGATTTTAAGGCCAGAGTATCGCCATCAATTTAAGTCGCTCCCTTATTTATCATCATTTCAGGAATGATGGCTTGAGTTGCAAAGTTTAATACAAGTTGAATGTACTATCGTCTTGTCTCCTTGATTAGTTTGTACATAAAGAATTTAAGATGTAAACGAATGAGGCTTATTATAAGAGCACCAGCTTGCCGCTGAGATTTGCCGCGGTTTATATATTATCCGATTAGTCGACTAATCGCGACTGCTGTTAGTGTTTAATCGACTAGCAAAATAATCGTTTGTGGCAGCCCTACTCCATATTTGAAATAATCACAGGTACTTATCAACATAGATGGGCATTCCGTGAGACTGACGGATGATGGGCGCCCGTTTTGCTGACGAATGACGGGACACCATGTTAAAATGACGGAAGGGGGTTTTCATCCATCATTCTAATCGTCACTAACCGCGTCCGACGCCGGTTTTTCTGACCTTTTTTGGGGGGACCGACTGACGGACTGACTTACGGACTTGACTTACGGACTGATGGACTTACTGACTGAAGATTACAATTCAATTCGTCACGAAAAATGGCTACGTTTACATGGACAAAATGTATTTAATCCGATCAGAGTTCGTTAATATGTTGAATATCGATATGTTGCCCAGCCCTATCTTGCGCAAATAACACACCACTCGAAGTGAGCAGTTGCTTTTTGTTCTGGGGTCGGACAGAAGAATCTTGTAGCTTGATCAGACAATTTCAATGTTTTTTTGTTAGTTACCTCCGAATATATGAGAAATTTCTCTTCAAAATTCCCTATGCTTCATTTCATAATGACATTTCAAAATGGGAATTCATCTCATCTATAGTCTTCTGGCATATGAAGCACATGGGTCTTGTGTTGGTTGGAGGTAGACAGGCGAATATTTCAGTCCGTTCTTTGAATTGCCAATTTTCACTTTGCACTTTTTTTTATCCCATTGAACTTGGAAGACATCATTTTCGTGTCGTCTAGGCTCCAACAGCTGGCAAAGTGTCAGCGAAAGTTAGAAATTGCTTTTGCAGCATTGAACTTAGCGACCCAGGAACAGGCTGTGTGTGTGTCAATTGGCATGGAGACAAGTCTCAATATACACATGCTGACCTAACCAAACCTCATAGTGAAGAAAACATTTTTCAATTTGGGTGCATCTGCCACGTGGCAGACGCCCACCTTGTGTGCCGCCAGCCTCACATACACAATGAAAGAGTTATTCAATCTGCCTTCCACCGCTTACCGTCAACTAGCCTTTGAATGGAAAACATCCACATTAAATCTGTGCCTAACTCTAACTCGTGGTGGTACCATCAGGTGGGTACGCGACGCTACATGGCTCCTGAGGTGCTGGAGGGAGCCATCAACTTCCAGCGAGACTCCTTCCTGAGGATCGACATGTACGCCATGGGTCTGGTGCTTTGGGAACTCGTGTCCCGCTGCACCGAAACGGACGGTGAGTCCACCTGCAAGGCAGCCTGTGTTTGTCCCAGTTGATTAATAAGAAAAGGGACCCAATGTTTCTGTTCTTGCGTCATTCTCAGGTACAGTGGGTGAATACCTTCTGCCGTTTGAGGACGAAATAGGGCAGCATCCAACCCTGGAGGACCTGCAGGATGTGGTCGTGCACAAGAAAATGCGTCCAGTCATCAAAGACTGTTGGCTAAAACATCCCGTGAGTATCTTTTTTTTTAGGTACAAGGTATTAGGTTAGGTAGATTTAGGTAGAAAACAGTCATTTACAGAGAATAAAGTAGCGTTTCTTTTTTGAGAAAAGTTGTAATTTGCCAGGTCATGCACAAGCAAGCATACTTAGTCCAAGTCCACGGAGAATTTATTTTTTTTAAATTTAGAGAACAGAAGTTATTGGGACATAATCATATAGCGGGTTTGAGCATGGCAAGTGAGAATTTGTACAATTATAATTTAGATACATTAGGGCTGCACGATATTGGAAAAACGTACGATATGGATGTTCCGGATATTCACTATAGCGACATCGATATCAATGCAATATTTAACATGTATCTAGGGGTGAGCGATCTGGCAAAAATATCAGATCACGATTTTTAAAAAATAAAATCACGATCATGATTTTATCACGATTCTTTTTTTACATAGTTTTTTTTAATACTAATTTGCACATTTTGGACCATTTTCCTCATGTTAAACAAAATAAAACATATTTAAAATGTGTATGAAACTAAAAGAAAAAAACATTTTAAGTCATCTAAGCTTTCTGAACAGGTTTTAATTTGAATAGTGACAATTTTTATCAAGATGTGCAGTGAATGTAAACATAAAAGGTTACAATGTAAACATAAAAACACAGCTCGTAACGCAGGTCTAGTACTTTGAAGAGTCTTTTAAAGCCCTCGTTTTCCAGTGTTTTAATGGGAATCATGTCTTCATCAAGGTAACAAGTAGGGATGTGCGTGACTAGTCGTTTAACCGTCTACGATTTATTAAACGTTTTGTATTTTACTAGTCGGTTAAATGCGGCATTAAGTATCACGCATCTTATTCCACACGCCTCTGTAAACATGCTGAGCACCAAGAGAGAGAATTGCTCCCCCCCCCCCTAAAAAAATCCAGTTTTTTTTGTGTAAGCGTTCATATTATATCCAAAATGTGACCTCTGTCTTGTCTGCTGTATGAACACATGCGTTGTCAAAGTGGCCCGCCCGCCTGCGCAGAAGAGACGACGTCACACCCGACATTGTGTTTGCAGAAGTAAATGTGGTCCAGCGTGTCGGGGCATTTATACAGTCAAGTGATTAGGTAGCAGGTGGAAATAAATACAGTATTTGGGGGAAATTATGAGGCGAGGCTTTATTATCTCATTTCATGGAGACTAACGATGACATCACCGTGCATAAAAGATCAATCCATCTGAGCCGTGGCTGAATTACTACGATGGCCATAAATGTCCACTTTATGCTTCACGTTTCAAGAGGGATTAAATTAAAGTAAAATATAAAGTCAATAGTGTTACTGGGAGTCGGTACCATTACTCATTACATTATTCATAATAAATGCCATGCATTGCATTGGAATATGTATCAGAAATGTATTTCTCTTTCAATTGTTCACCTTTGTTCAGTCAGTTGTTGTTACATCAATAGAATTTAAATTAACAAACTGTCCTGAATGTTTGGGCTAAAATAGCCCTTAAATACACACAACATTTGCATTTTAAACTTTGAATTCAATATGTATTAAAATTCAAGTTTTCTTCCTTATAGACTAGTCGCAAATAAAATTTGAGACTAGTCGGCGGGCAAATTAGTTGAAATTCCCATCCCTAGTAAAAAGTCACTGCCTCAGTTACTTCTTTACACTGCTTGCTTGTTTCTTTCATATGGAGTGCTCTTGTTAAATGGCTGTGTTACCGTGGGTTGCGTTAGCTCGGAGCTAGCAGCTGCCTCCGGCTACCAATAGTCTGATCTCCGTTTGCTTTGGCTGTCGGCGCTGACGTCCGAACCGAAACTCTGCAAACTTTGCAAACAACTGGTTTGTGCGTTCTCCTCCGAGGAAAAGCCTAACCAAATCGACACTGTGGACGTGGAGTTTCTTTTCGGGACCAACTCTGCTTCGTGGTGATTTTTCGCTATAGCTCCCCGCTGTATACAAACAAACAGGGAGGCGGGGAGTGTCACGTACGGTGCACTGTGCGCGCTGTGATTGGTTGGTCGGGTATACTCGTCAGCGGCTTTGCGCCGCCATCGAGCTAAACTGTATAGAATGTGCCATGTAGACGATCAAACGATCTTCCGGCTTTATGATATTGTGAACGCGTTGAATCGCTTAACGATCTAATATCGTCATATCGCCCACCCCTACATGTACCAAAAAAATATATACTTTTTTTTTCTAATGAAAGAAATACTTTTTTTTTTTTTTTTATAATAAGCAATCTCAATGTGTTCTTAGCTAATTAATTGTAATTCTCAACTAGATAATGTCCAACTATTGGGTGTCAATTTAAGTTTCCATCTGACTGGTCAAATTCAGAAAGCATACAATTCCATTAGAAAATTATTGCATGTATTTGCGATATGCATATTGCAAAGGCCATTATCGCTATTTTTTTAATATATTGTGCAGCCCTTATAGACAGTATATGTTTACCCTTGATTTGTCTCAAGGAGTGTCAAATTTCTTCTTTTGAACTCTTGCTGCTACCTGGAGTTCAGTAACCCAGCCAAGAAAATTATTGGCGTGACAGGGCTGTGCGGCAGCAACCGGGACCGGTAAACTGGGAGTGTGCGTGCATCGAAAAATGACTATTGGGTCACATCTTCTGTCTGTACAGTCTCTGATTGGCCAGTGCTGTCACACCATGACAAGTTAAGAAATACAAGTTTTATTTTAAATAGAAATTTTAGGCACAAGATCATCCATCATAATATTGCACTGTCGTGTCATTCAGACAAATTTTGATACATCTGACAAAATGTTTGAACACTGCAAGCTCTATCAATTCACCAGAAGAGGAACAGTAATATTCAGACCCGTCTGTGTAACTGCAAAAAAATGTCATAGATGAACTGTGCTGTTTAGTTGAAAATGGAGGGGGTAGCTTTCTAAATGCGTTCGGCCCGCCCTACCACACAGGGTCTGAGCCAGTTGAGCGAGACCATCGAGGAATGCTGGGACCACGACGCCGAGGCCCGCCTGTCGGCCGGCTGCGTGGAGGAGCGCATCGGCCAGATCGCCAGGACCACCGGCAGCACTACCTCAGATGGCCCTGTCTCCATCGTCACGTCGCTCACCAACGAGGACCTACCTCCCAAAGAGTCCAGTACCTGAACACGGGCAGTGCTCCTGACATTTTTTTTAATTTGATTTTTTTCAAACCCAAACTCAGTGGATCTCGGTGAATATTTAATAACATGCAGCTGCTATTTTATCCCCAGTACTGGTATTTTTTTTCCTGGGGTGTCGGATCGTATTAACACATCCATCTGCTGTAGTTTGGACGTAGTATATAAGCTATGCGACAGGCAACGCTAAAAGTCGTTATTACCTCATGTATTTTTTTTTTGTTTTTTTTGTTAATTACCTCATTTTTTAAAACATTTTTTTTTACTGTTCTCCCCTTCCCTGTTAAATGAACTTTTAAGCTCCATAGCCTCTGGAGGATTTTGAGACTGTTAGAAACAAAATAGATTCATCTTCCTCAGGGGTCGACGCTTCTCTGATTTTTAAAAGAAACTCTTCAAAGTGTGCTCCCCTACTTTTAAACCTGTGAATGCCTCCCTCCTGATGGAAAAGGAAAAGTTGAAGAAAAAAAAAACATACAGTGTGTGTGTGTGTGTATATATATATATATATATATATATATATATATATATATATATATATATATATATATATATATATATATATATATAAAAAAAATATATATATAAAAAATATGGAGCACAGTGGGTTTTATCAAGCTGAAATGGGTGCTGGACTTGTTGGAAATTTTAGGGACACCGTGTGGTCCCGCGGGGAACTACCTCTCAGGTATCCAATAGGCTTCTTTTTGTGTGTGTCCTCCTACGTGAGAGGGAGAGCCAAGCTAGCTGTCATTATGGACGTGGTCCCCATTTTAATGAGGATTTTTATTCATTCTCATTGTTTTTATTTGTAGAGTTGCTCCTTTAGCCAGTGCCAGGGGCATTGACGAATGCTGTCTGGAGTTGCAATGTTACACATTCTTGATTTTTAACTGTGTATGTGTGTGAGTGGATGTGATTGAATGATCATGCAGTTAAGCACAAAATGAGTCATATCCTGGCCAACATTTTCAAAAAAGTGAACATTTTAGTCATTACACAAAGAAATTACATGAAATGTTAGCCATTTTTTTCTTACTTTGTTTTTATATTTTGAGAACTGTCAAATGAGAAATGTGCATACCGGTAATTCATTTATCCAAAACGCAACCAAATACCCGTACTACTTCCAATTATTGTTTTAGGCTCAAAACCCAAATTGTTGTCCCAAATGTTAATTTTGTTTTTCAAAAACAAAGACCGTTTTTGCCACAACGTGCATAGACCAATAATAATAACAAATGTCCCAGGCATGAATTTACTCCAGCTGCCCCAATATGTCAAAATGGGAACTGAACCAAGACTTGTATGTATTGCTTACATTGGCAACCTCATAAAAATCACGTCCGTTCCCGCTATGAGCTCCACTTTCAACAAATTCATAACAACCGGGGTATGAACCATTTTGTGCTGTGTGTGTGTGTTTGTAAGTGAGAACAGCTGACAGGCCGCCATACTTGAGTACAAGCAACATGTCTGTTTCTGTGTTTTCTCTTGACGTGTCGAACGGACCCGCTCAAGTCAGCCGTTTGTCCCCAGATACCTCAGTCCTCCACGTACATCACGCCGGGAGAGCTCAAAACGGTTGCCTTTTTTCGTCTCTCGCCGATGCAATGCCATGCAGTCGTCATCGCAAACGTGCTGTCGTACGAACACGAGTACCATACATTTTTGAATGTCCGTTTTTTATGCTGCTCTGACTATTCCAGGACTCTCAAGGATTTGTATTCTTAGCGTGCTCTAGAACCATCGGTGACATGACACGAGGCTAACGTTCTGTTGTTGTTGTTGTTTATCGTGTCCGTGCGTGTTTGTGTGTTAAATGATGATGATGATGATGATGATGAAGGGGCTAGCCCTCAAGCTGCTTCCTCTCCTCCGAGACTGACCTCAGATCTTCTGAACAAGTACCTCAGGCTTTTTTTTTCTACATGTACACAGACTTATTTGTGTTCTTAAGATGTATTTGATTGTGTGTTTTATTTTTAAGAAAAATACTCTAGTCCAGATGGTTTAATGTTGTCGGATGGGCATCCTTGTCTTTTAAGATTTTTTATTATTTTTTTTTCCAAGTAAAATTATTTTAATGTAACTTTTTTAAGGGAAGTTTTTTTGTTTTGTTTTTGTTTTTTGTTTGTTTTGTTTTTGTTTACCATAGCCCTAGCAGTTGTCACACTGTCCACTCAAAAAATAGATTAAAAAAAAACATCTAAAAGAGATGCCGATTGTTGTAAATAGATGACGTTCTGGACACTTTTTTCTTTCTTTCTTTTTTGAGGGGAAAGGGATTCCCTATTCTACATATGTATTAAAAATGGTTTCTATATATAGTTAAGCCCAAGATTGCCATATTTAGACAGTATATGTTTTTTGTATCTTTTGAATGGGTCTCTTTTAGCTGGAAAAGTCTCTACGTACTGGAAGAAGTTGAAGTAATTGCAGAAATTTTCAGTTTGATCAAATTATCATCGCGGGTTATCAGAAATCGGGTCCAATGTTGTAATTTATAGTTGATTTACAATCGATGAGATAATCACTTGATGTTTGCATCTCAAGACCCAAACTAAAAATTCTCTTGAATATTGTTTGATTTTTTTGTTGTTTATTTAAATAAATTATTATTGGAAGGTGACAAAGATAAAAAAAAAAGTTATAATTACACCAATTTTGCACTTATCTTTCCTTTCCGATGAAAAGCAGATATATGCGAAATGTGTTCAAATTGCTTGATTGGGTCTTGAGATGAGCGCTGCCAAATTAATAGAAACATCACAATATCAATATTTCAACCCCTAGTTAAAACGGAGCCATATCTATGATTTATGTATCGATACTGCAGTGTTGGACACTGTTGAGCAATCAACTAACAATAATTACCATGGCAAACGGAGTATTTCCAGAATTCCTTCGGCAAAACTCCTGTGAGAGGTTTCCGGAAACTAACCTAAAAAAAAAAAAAAAACAACGGAAAATGACCCCATTGTCACAATTATTTTTTTTCCTAATTAATTCTCATGAATTGAAAATGAACATTTTCAGAAATCTTTAGCCAAATCAATAGAAATTTGTTGAGTAGCACGCAGTATTTTGGAGATCCGGATGTACAAAACATGTACTCATCAGTAGTCACATCTTGAACATTTACATGTAACACACACACACACACACATTGGAAAAGTGTGTGCGTGTGTGTGTGTGTATATATATATATATATATAAATATATATATATATATATATATATATATATATAGCAATATGTTGTCTGCACCTTCACTAGTCTAAACATGACATTCTGATTAATACAGTGTTTGTGAAATATAGTTTAAACAGCCATCTCATGCCGTGTCACGTCTGTCAATAAAAGATTAACATTACAGTTGCTCAAGTAACGACCAATCACGACTCACCTGTTTTCTGAAGCTGAGCCATGACTGGTCGTTATCTGAACCCTGAGCAACTGTGATGCCATATTCAGTTGACAGGAAGTGGCAAAGTGGGCGTCCCCTGAGATGGACAAAAATGGGTGGATTTCTACATCTTAACTCATATTCCAGAAACACAACACAATATTAATTAGAATGCCATGTTTCAATGGTGGGCCTGCACAGAACATATTCTTGTAAAGAATTTTTTTTACCTATATATATATATATATATATATATGTGTATATATATATATATGTATATATATATATATGTATATATATATATATATGTATATATATATGTATGTATATATATATGTATATGTATATATATATATATATATATGTATGTATATATATATATATATATATATATATAAAACAAAACATTGGTCTTAACTGTATGTGTAACTGATTTTCTTTATTTTTTTGTCGGGCTGGCAGTGGCTATCAGTTGTCAGGTGTGTGCGTGCTTACGTGCGCATGTTTTTTTTTTTTTTTCTGCCCGTATTCATTTTTTTTTTTTACAGTATTACCTCTAAATAAACTCATAACCTGCCGATGTGACGTTCAGACGTGATAGTTTAGACATGCGGTGCTGTGCAACGATGGTGACTTTAATTCTTATGATTTTTGTAAAAAGAAAAAAGTGCCCTGTCATGTGTTCTCTGGTTTCAGGGGGTAAAAAAAAATGTACAAACAAAAAACTGGGGGATTTTTTTTGTTTGTTTTTTTCGTATTTTCATAACGGCAGAATGATTTATGTGCACAATGTGTTGTGTGAATGAGCTGAGGGTCCAGCAATATATATATATATAACACAGCAATAGTCATTTGAATATCATCTGATGGTCACACAGCTGTGTGTGCAACAACGACCCTCACTCCCACCCCTACCGGTCCACCCAGGTGCTTTCATCCAATGCCCCCGAAAAAAAAAAAAAAAAAAATCCAGTTTTTCTGACCACTTACCTCACACAGTACCTCTGTAACTTGGCATCATCTGTAAAAAGGACAGAAACAATGAAATGAGCCACTGAGAGCAAGAGTGGGCCAACTCCATTTGGCAACTCTTATTTGGCCGCCACTTAGGATTTAGTGCAATAGTGGACGGAAATCAAAACATGCATCAATATTTAATGAAAGATGTCGAATAGCATTCACTATACTGACATGCAGATGCACTGGCACCCAACCTGAAAAACATGCTCCGTGCAATACTGGGCTGCCCCTAAATATCAAAATTGGAACTAATCTTGATTTTGACACATAGTCACACACAATTATGCTTTCTCTGTTCATTACTGTTCTTAACAAAAATGACTTGGCCCACTCTAATTAAAAATTGCTCATTTTCTGTATGTATATGTTTTTTTTTTCATGATGATAATGATTATTATGTGTGTGAAAGCAAAGAAAGCCCGTGCTGAAATGTATGACATTTGTCTTGGAAAATGCTTAGAAATATTGAAAAGAAAAAAAAAGGTAGATGACATCTTTTTGTATATGAATAATAAAATACAAATGCAGATGAGCTGCGTGTTTTTGTCATCTTCACTGTTTACTGTGAAATATGCACACACAACACTTGACTAGGTACATTTGCACAGTCTACTGTGATCCGATGCAAGAGTGGCTCCAAAAGATGTTCCTTTAGTTTTATAAAGTTACTATACATGCCATTTCTACAAAACTGATTGACATTTGTGTGGAATGGCCATTGTACTTTACTTTATTATACATTGTAATATTGAAACTTGTCCCACCCCAAGTAAAAAGTGACACTTGTGTATCGATACTGTACCAGATAGAAAACGACATGATAAAATAAGATAAGATAAGATAAGAAGGCCTTTATTGATCCCACGGTGGGGAAATTTTCAGTGTTACAGCAGCAAAGATGATACATCATATTTTATCCCACTCAGTTAAAAATGATCAATAAATTAACTTCAGAATACATACTGTACTGTAAGGGAAAAAGCAATGCGTAACTACATTAATGTTTTGTCCCATTCGTGATAAAAACATCCATATTTGATGACTATAATGATACTGTTATATAACAAAATTATAATCACGAAATCAATTTTGGAAACACTCCGTGTGAACTGATAGATTTTTGACGAGTTCAAACTATACAGTATTTGATATCTTTTTACCCTACACCTAATTGCGAGCTGAACGATATTTGTCACTTGTCTGAGAGAAAAACAATACAACCATGTAGGAAGCATGTTCTTACATTCTCTCGCATTGGTATCTTAAAGTGACACTTGGATGAGCTTAACATTGGCACTTATATAAAAGGTTTGCATGTAAAAATGACTTCAGTACTAAAATGTTCCGCCCGAACACTCTGTAGTGATTTAAGGGCTTTTTTTTGTTATTAGATTTACAACAAATTGCCCCGCCCCATTTTGGGACTGGGCTTGTTATTTTTTCTGTCTCAGCTGTCTACGTCACGGGAGGGAGGCAAGTGTGGTAATATTGCTCGCTTTGTCAGTTCTGTTGTCTAAAACGGCCACCAATCGCCATCAAAATGCAAATGCACATTACTACTCTTGTCCACTTCAACCTGTGAAAGTATAAAAGTGTTCTGCACAATAGTTTGGATTTATTGACATAAAACGTGATGTCTTCATGATTACCCCCACAAAATCAAAAATACCGTGGCGATCGCGTCTCCACTTACACAGGCTGAAGCGGACAAGAGCATGAATGCGCACACGAACCCCGACTGCTTATATTTCGGACATTTAGCGAAGCTAAACTCGTGTCAACTCTCGGGAGGCAGACGGCGACTGGCAGCGGGCAAGCAATCGGGAAAGCATGGATCTTTATCCCCCCAACCCCCCTCCCTCCCCTCCTAACAGTAGGATAACGGTACAGCTAATAGCAACAACTAGCTTCAGGCCGTTAAAACAACAACAACAACAACATGAGCTCCTTACTGTCCGCGCAGCATGTGGAGGTGATCATAAGCCTGCGTCTTCATGTCGCAGGGTTGCCACCCAAGCAGTTGCGTGCGGTGTCCGACACCGCTTGCAGCCGCGAGAGTGAAGCGGCGTCAGAATGAGGTACGACCTCATCGAACACCGGGGCTGTCTTGAACGTGCGCATTCAACTCCACAGCCGAGTGTGGCCGCATTGGAACGCACCATTTCGGTTCTTACGTTCCAAATTGGACGCCGTGTTGTCGGCAGGGGCGGAGCCAGAATGTGGCTAATGGGGGCCTGGAAAGATCGGGATGGGCCTGAATATTTCTCTCACTTCGCACAATCCTCCTGTCCCGACACATAATATATTCAAATAAAATGACAAACCAAATAATATGAAATTCAGATCTTCCTTAGACAACCACAATTATGCCATTCTTAATATTCAATAAACAAATAATTTCCTCATTTACTAAAAATGTAAAAGTATATATTTTTTCATGAATGTCACAGGGTGGGCAGTCTGTCAATCTGGGTGGGCCTGTGCACACCCAGGCCCACCCATGGCTCCGCCCCTGGTTGTCGGTCGAAAAACTGGGGCCATTCCTCATCCAAATAAATGTGCACGTCTCCTCATTCCCACTTCAGTCTCCGTAAATATCCTGACTGGTGTTAAATACCTCGCTCGTCCTAACCGTGATCAGCAAAGAAGCAGTGTGTTGTTGTTTTTTAAAGCAAAGAAGCAGTGTGTGCTCATCCCAGCATAAATCTATGTAGCTCTGCTCACTTCCACATTTGCTCAGTCTCATATAAATCAACCAAGGAGAGGTTAATCCTTTTGATATGTTGAAGTGATCATTAGTAGGGATGTCCACATAAATGTTGGTGCCAATTGATCACCGTTTTTGGACGTTATAAGCAATGAAAGTACAATGATTTCCAACGGAGAGTTTGTAATCGGTTCTTCCAGTGACTCCAACCGAACAAGGATAGAACGGTAGGGTGCGCGGCCATTCTCCTCATTAACAAGAGGCATTATTCATGGAGGCACTTATGTCCTAATTTCTCCCAAACTTATTGATAAAATAAAAAATGACAACTCCTTTCATTTTCCTGATCAAAAAATATATAACATGAACTTGTTAATGAAAACATGGCCATCCCGGCCCAACCATCCCTTTAAGGGCATTTTTTTTTTTTCATAATCACACTTGTATCGGATGTCATTATCTTGTAGCGTACTAATATTGTGATTGACTGGTTACACAAAAGAAAAACCACAAGCTTCTGAATCACCTCTGAAGCCAGGATGCGCTTCAATTCTTTGCACACTAGATGGCAGCATGGGCAACACAAACCCCAAATCCCAAATCTGAATTTGAAACTCTGGTTTATATTACTTTACTTGTCCGCAAAATATCAGATTATTAGTATGCTTATTTAAACGAGTGATTTATATTTTAAAATATACATGAGACAAAGTGGTTGTAATTTCAATTTGATATCCAGGTGCCGTATAATTGTCGCTCGGAAACAACAACAACACCTACTGAACAATAAACCACAATATGACTTCGTAATGATTGTCAACTCCCCTCTGTCACGTTTTAAATTCGTACGCAGACGTTTCGCTCACCTGAAGCTAACAACGAGTAGTTAAACATGACAAAAAGTAATTCATTTTGTGTTCCTTTGATGATTAAGCTTTTTAAATCCCCACACGTCCAGTTAGCGTCACCGGGCCCCCGCCCTCTCAACTGATCTTCGACCAATCAATGCGCGTTTGGACCCACACGTGACGAGCGGACTCGTTAATGACGAATGATTTGAGAGTTCTCTACTTGGGCTGCAGTGCATCGTACGTTTACAGTTGAGTAGTGGTCACCTACTTTTTGCTCTTTTAAAGTAATATTTTTCCCACATCGTTTGGTCTGCAACTTTGTCTGGATATCATTGCTGACATGCCCTACGAGTGCTGGCCAGGTGAGTGGTGAAAATGCACTTTCTTTCGTTTTGTATTGTTTTTTTCTCCAATTTTTTTATAGACCTTACCAGCGAAATGCTTCTTGACCGATGTCGGAAGTTAGAATACAGTACAACATTCCAAGCCTACTATTACACTACAAGCACACTAAATACTACAAATATACTCTTTAAGAATTATGATAATAATACTGAACAGCATTTTCGCCAGCTCTAAGATGAAAGGTTTACTTCACGTCATGACTCATGTTTTATCTTAAACGATCTCCATCGTATGCATGTAAAAGGAGATCTGTACCGATACCTTAGCATCAAATGTGGATTATGTTGAAGATTTCTGTTGAATATCTGATGAGATTTTCGTCCATCCATTTTCTGTATGATACTAAAAACGTATTTTTTGATGTATTTATTCGACTCTGTTGATCTGACTATACTTTTATAGTACACTGTCTATAGCTTAAAAAAATAATTTTAGTAAAATGATATTAGGATGATTAAGAGCGCTACTGGACGCTTCAATATTAATACTAACAGAACAGTATCATACAATTTGTCATATCATCCGGTTAAATGTGATTAAAATGGCTAGAATATAATACTTGACTCTATTTATAGAGCACTTTAACAATAACTACAGCTCTAACGATGTGCTGTAGTGTACATAAGCTTAAACATAAAACAAAGTACAAGAAAATAATAATTAATATGATATTTCAGTAGTAAGACCTGTACTACTAACTAGAAACTGCCCTTTCTGGAGAAATTGGATGTGAATGCTGAAATGCTTAGTGAAGAAATGCATGTGGAATCATGTTAAATGATATAGAACACGGGTGTCAAACTCTTGAGTCCCAGGGTCAGATCTGGCTCGCCACATTTTTTATGTGGCTCATGAAAGCAAATCAAGCATGTCAACTTCCATGATGCTTGCTAAAATCTGTGCCAAATTGTCATATGTATTAAATAATCATGTTGAGATATACTGGAAAGCATTTTCTTGTTACATTATCAGAGTAACTTGAACAAACTCAACTTATGCAACTTTGAGTATCTAGAAAAGCGCTATATAAATAAAACGTATTCTTCTTCTTCTTCTTCTTCTTATTATTATTATTAACTTTTATTGACTTCTAATTTCGAAACGAGTTATCCATCACTTTGTTGTGTGCTGTATATGTAATCATTTGAGGAGGTGATTAAACATTTGAACATGATAAATTATGTCGAAGTACATACATGTCAAAATAGAGGGTGTAAGAACTATTTTAATAAAATATGTGCTTTCAGCATTCACACAACAATAATTTGTAAAATAGTATTTAAACAAGTAAATAAATGAACAAAAGGTGGAAAACTACCCATATAGGAGAAAGTTAGAGCTGTAAGCTGCCATCTCGCAGGCGTATCTTCGAACACGATACAGTGATACAGTGAACATCATGATGATAATGTTTTGTTTCCACTCCTATGTAAAATGAATTTATATTTGATGCTTGCGTACTTAGGTATCATAAAAAAGATACATGACAATATTGATATTTTGCTCTATCCCTTGTTAAAGCTGACCGATATTTGTCAATTGTATTAATAGTGTATCATAAAAAATAAAGCAATATTTGACGCCTGATATCAGTATTGTATCAAAAAAAGAACAAAATATGATAGGTTACAATATCGATATTTTGTCCCACCCTAGTTAACACTGACCAATATTTGACACTTTGTATGAATATTGTATCGTAACAGAACTACCTGATACATCACAATACTGATATTTTTCCCAACTCTAGTTAACTGAGTGAGATTTGACACTATTTGTGTCAATATTGTACTACCAATTGAAACAGTCCATCATGAAATCTATATGTATATCCATCCATTATCGATACCGTTTATCCTCTCAAGGGTCGCGGGGCGTGCTGGAGCCTATCCCAGCTGTCTTCGGGCAGTAGGCGGGGGACATCGCAGGGCACACAGAGACAAACATCCACACTCACAATCACACCTAGAGTGTCCAATCAACTTACCATGCATGTTTTTGTAATGTGGGAGGAAACCAGAGTACCCAGAGAAAACCCACACAGGCACAGGGAGAACATGCAAACTCCACACAGGAAGGCAGGCAGGAGCCGGGATCAAACCCACGACCTCTGAACTGTGCGGCGGATGTGCTCACCAGTCGACCACCGTGCCGCCTCTATATGTATATGTATATATATATGTATGTATGTATATATGCATGCATGCATGCATGCATGTATGTATGTATTAGGGATGTGCGTGACTAGTCGTTTAACCGTCTACGATTTATTAAACATTTAGTATTTTACTAGTCGGTTAAACGCTGCATTAAGGATCACACATCTTGTTCCTCACGCCTCTGCCTTTGTCAACAAGCTGAGCACCAAGAGAGAGAATTCCCCCCCCCCGCCCGCCATCTTATGTTTCTTTATGTGAAATGATATACAGGTAATAATGTGTTAATAATTTCACACATAAGTCACTCCGGAGTATAAGTCGCACCCCCGGCCAAACTATGAAAAAAAATATGACTAATAGTCCGGAAAATACGGTATGTTTATGTATGTATGTATGTCCCTACTGTATCATTCCATACAATAAATTAGTGTATTTAGTTAGAAGACCTTCATCCTCATCATCATCATTACTATCATCGGTCCTGTGTGTTTCTAGTGGAAGCCATTGAGGGACTGGGTGGTTTTCTAGAACACTAGCTCCCTGCCCTCGACCCTGCTGCCAGGATGCTCCGGAAGAGCAGCGACAGTGGCGGCGTGAAGCAGGGACACGCTCCCGTGGCGTCCCGACAACACTCCAATTCCCTGACGGGCTCGCTGTCGGCCGGCTCCACCAAAACCTGGGGTGTTGGGCCCAGGCGGCACTCCCACAACCTGTTGAGTGATGCCGATCCATCGGTGTCGGCATCATGCCCGCCCGGAGTGGACCCGGAGTATGTCATGATGCTGGTGAATGACGTCAGGTGGTTTGCCAACGTGCTGCTACACCTCAAGGAAGCCTTCCAGAGTCCAGGTGAGACAAGAGGCATTCCCAATACAGTATTTTTTTACAAACATTTTGAAACTATCTTAACATCAGCAAACAATGTGGACTGCAGTCTGGTTGCTCAGGTCGTGCTCATCTGACCTATACGTTATCAAAAGGCGACAAAGGTCATACTTGTTCGACAAAAAAATTAGCAAAATTATTAGTGGACATAGGAGACAAGAGTCTTTGAGCAGTCAGTGGTGAAAAGAAGATGCTGTTCGACTGATATAGATAAAGCTAGACCGGTTAGTTGAAGCATCAGATCTCTGAAACTGCCACAAATGCGTCAGGAATAAGGTCTACAGGTGGGCCATAAACACTGCGCCACATGACATTGTGCACATGCGTTGACTTCAGACTTATTCCATTCACACAATTATACGTCACATTTGTTTATGTAATGTGAATGATTATGTAAAAAGATCGTATTTAACAAGAATAAATCTGTTTTTTTTACATCATAACCGCATGTAAAAAATCACCATAAATGTCAACTTTATGCTTAATTTTTCAAGTCAAATATAAAGTCAATACTGTTACTCAAAACAACCGCAGAGTCGCTGTCAGCACAAGTGGCCAAAAACTTTGACTTACTAAAAAGACATGACGCACATTTTTAAGACAAGATAACATGCACTTCAATCGGATACTTAAAACATGAGGCTGAAAGGGCTGCATGCGGCTCCGGAGCCTCGGGTTGCTGACCCCTCATTTAAGAACTTATTTTATTTTATATATGGTACAGTGTATAAAATAACAAGGTATCCTGACAAACATGTTGAGCTGAATGTTTTCTTAAAATTATTTAATGAGCAAAAGTGTTAATAAAATAAATAAAGACAAAGTTTTATTTAGCTAGTTTTATTTTTTCCATAATGAAAAAGACCTCAAAGTGCAACTTAAGGCACATTCTCTTCCTTAAAAATGGAGAGTGCGTTACAAAGTAACCTAGGTCCGAATTACAGTATTGAAAAAGTAAAAAAACATTTTTTTTTTAAAGTAAGCCAAGGAACAGCTGACGAACTACCAGTCGAGCACTTGTTGGTAATGCTAAACAGGCTACAGCTAGCTGCTAGCCACTAACACAGCAGACTTTTTTTGCAATGCGACTGTAGTCTGAAACTCCAGCACGCATACCTCCAACATTGGTGTCAGGAGCCCAAAATGCGCTCTGCACAATAGATCACCGTATCGATATATTGTATGACTGTTTCAAAACTAACTGATATCTGAAGCTTCAGCATTGATACTGTATGGTGAGAAAAAATGATACATTGCATTACTTATATAGTTAATTGCTCTACCCCGAGTTAAAACTGATCAGTATTTCATGCTTTTGTGTGGATAGTGTGTTGTATCATGAGAAATAAATGATACATCATGATATCAAAATTACAACTGGTGTTTTTGACTCTAGTCTATCGACATCAATATCTATATTTCAAGCGAAAAAAACGATACATTGCGATATCAATATTTTGCCCCACAAATTTTTGCTTCATTTGCTTTGTTATGCTACAATGACTTGGCTGTATTTTGATTCCTACTGCACTGCTACACACACACACACACACACACACACACCCACGCACACACACACGTACCACCACCCCCACACACCCACACACCCACACACTGGGGTCCAACAGTGCTCCTGGCAGCGGGAGTGATTTGTTTAACCATTCCTGTGCTTGTAGGAGATTGGTCTCCGTGAGTGAGTCATTGCATGTGTCCGTTTATGTTTGTGCATGTGTGTATGCGTGTGAAATAAAGGTCACAAATGCTTCGTGAGCGTCCTCTCCTGACTTTGTAAGCAGCTTAACGCATCAATAATAATAACGAAAATAATAATAATGGTATTATGCAGTGTTCGCCGTCACCAGGCTTAATCCCTCAGTCTGTTACGGGTGGATGAAAAGCTTACTTTTCACAGGGCGTGTACTCATTTGTGCGGAGCTCTGTACTGTACTGCACAACTAAAGCCTTCATGGTGGTTGTTTGCCACCAGTCGTTTACAAGATGGACAATTAGAAACAAGACAGTCACAATTTCACAGAGCGAAATGATCGTGGTTGTCAGTTTTAGTGTGATATTGATGAAGAAAGGATATGAACAAGTATTGGCTAATGGGAGTGAGTGGCAGAAGTCAAAAGATTACAAAAATAAAAAAGCAAAATATGTGGAAACCTTTTACGTTTCCGCCCTCCAAATGATCAGCTCATCAGCAAGCTTTGCAGAAGCCAGATAAATATCTTGATCATTTGAATCAGGTGTATTGGAGGAGGGAAACATATAAGACATGCTTGTATAGGGGACGGAACTTGGGCCCCCCTATCTGAGGGGAGTGTGCTGAGATTGACATGCAGAGACAGCCCATAATTGAATCAAATTTGATGATCGGACCAGTCAAATTTTGCAATTTCCCACCACGTGTAATCTGAAGGTAAACAAACAGGGTGACACCCTCCATGATCCCTCTATTACTGTCCGGCGTGTCGTTGCTCAGCAACTGCAGCGTGAGCCAGAGCAACAGGAACCAGTTAGCCCAGGAATTTAGCACCTTAGCAGAGACACATCTGAGGATTTAGCTTAGCAGCCCACGGGGGAAAGCTATTGGTACACACATACACCTACACCCACCCCATGCAACTGCTTGGTCAGGTCTGAAGTGTCAAGGACAAGAAGGTGAGCCTCTTTGGATTCAATGGGTGAACCCTGACCCTGTTCCCAGAAAAGTCGTTGCTTACCCCTGCAGGTTCTTTATGCCACCCACCGGAACATTGGCTTGTGATGCCTTCATCACTGCCCTGTGGAGGTCGACAGTGATGTCACTGACTGTTGTCTTTGGGTGTTTCATCACAGCTCTCACAATGTTTGCTCATCAAGTGCTGTTGATAATTTTGGCCGACCTGTTTGATGTCTGTTGCTCACCACATCAGTACTTCCCTTCTTTTTCAGGACATTGCACATTATTGTATTGGCTATGCCCAATGTTTATGAAGTAGCTCTGATTTTCCCTCTTCTCATAGCGTCAAAATGGTTTGCTTTTCTCCCATAGACAGCTCTCGGGTCTTCATGTTTGCTTAAAAGCAAATGCACTTTTCACAGAAACCCAAAGCCAAAAACAAGTACTATCTAATGTTTAAGCAGTGAATCTACTAGAGACACTCATCAGTCACATGTTCCAATACTTTTGCTCACTTGAAAAGTGGGTGGCTTCAAACAAAAGGTGCTCTGTCCTTAGTTGTTTAACACATTAAGTTGAAAATGCCATGAAATCATAGCTGGAATTCTGAACTTTGATCTCATATTCATCTTTTTATCTGAAACCGCCAAACAAAGGAATTGACCTTGCCGTTCCAATACTTTTGGCAGTCACTGGAAATTTCAAATGCAACTCGGTCAAAGATGACATTTTTGGACATGTGAGAAAGATGTCAGATTTTTATTTTGAAGTCATCCCTTCATGGCAAACAAAATAAGAAGGAAGGAATTAATGTGATTTAGTGTTAAAGTGCATATTTCACAAATCATATTTTGGCAGTAACGTCACTCATTATGTTGCTTATGTACTGCATACAATTGCGGCCTAAATCTAAATTCATCAAGTCATGCTTTGAGTTAGAATTATTTTATTCATTATATATATTTTGGAAAAATATATAATGTATATTAGTAAATTAATCATTTATTATATCAGATTTTTTTTTCTTCACATTAGAATCTGCATCGGCCAATGATCGGGCTCGAGCTTGGTGTGTTGAATTTACTCAATTTTATTACGTCAAGTAGTTGTGCAAAATAAAATCATGTGCAACCACTTGACGAAATAAAATTGAGTAAATTCAACAAAAAAGTGTTTTCACTATTGTGGTAGCGCTCGTGTTGTTTTTGGTTTTGATTGTAGTTTTGGTACTAGTTGTTGTGCCGTGTCTGGTTCTAGTTCTACTTCTGGTTCTGGTATTGATTTAAATTCTAGGCTATCTATGGTTCTGTTCTAGTGGTGCGTCACCTTGTTGTAGTTCAAGTGGTAGTTATGGTTCTCGTAGTTCTGGCTTTGATTCACGTTTTGGTTCTAGTTCCCCCACTAGTTGTGGTTGTAGTTTTGGTGTAGTTCTAATGGTGGTCGTTTTGGTTGTAATTATGGCTCTAATTCTGGTACATGGTATAGTTGGAGTGCAGGTAGTAGTTATTGTTCTACGTCTTGTTCCAGTTTTGACCTTGGTTGCAGTATAGTTCAGGTTCAGCTCCTGCTTCTAGTGATATTTGTGATTTTAGTCCTGGAACTAGTCCTAGTTGTGGACCTAGTTCTCATGCTAGTTGTAGTTGCCGTTTTGGTTGTAGTTCTGCTTCTGGTGCTTCTATTGTAGTTTTTTTTACTAGTCTAGGTCTAGACATAGATTTAGTCTAGGGCTAGTTCAAATTCAGATACTACTTGTGGTTTTGCATCTTGTTCCAGTTTTTATTTTGGTTCAAGTGTTTTTCTGTTTCTGCTACTAATTGTTATGTTGTGTTGTGGTTCTAGTACTAGTTGTGCCACTCATACTGGTTTTGTCTTTAGTTTTGGTTACAGATCAAATTTAGTTTTATTTTGTGAATCAACAGACTAAATCTGCTTTTAGTTCTTGTGGTCCATCTCGTTGTGTTTTCATTACAGTTCTGGTATTGAAATTAGTTTGGAGTCTAGTTCCAGCTGGTTGCATTGCAATGCTGATTGCGTTCATGCAATGTTTTGTTTAAACATTACACAAATGCACTTGTCGCTTTATATGCATTGGGTGTCACATTACTCTGTCCCCTTGTTGACATTATTAGCATCTGCTTGTCAGTCTATGTCCATGTGTCCTGTTCTGCTTTAGTTAATGCTTTCAATCAGGGTGGGAGGTGATTTGAAAAAAAGAATAAAGAAGCCGTCGACGACGTACTGGCTTGAGCCGACGCCCCCTCACACCCCCACCCCCCACTCTCCCGCATACTCTGCATTCCTTTAGAACAAATGTTCACTTGTGGCCGCGTAGTGCCTTCAATAGAGCGGCACTAGGGTAGCTGTGATCCAGGCTGACGTGGAAAAAGCCTCCCCTCCCTGGAATAACTCAGGGCCAGCCAGCTAAGTTTTGCTCGGATGGCCTACTCAATGCCTCAGTGACTGGTTTTACTGGATGTTGCCTTCAGGGCACCCTTAAAAAACTTGTCATTCTTTACTCAAGAACGTCAGGCATCCTTATTTTCATAGGCATTTCGACTGTGTGACTGCGGTTGAAAATATTTTACTATGGTGCAAAATGTAGCACAGACTCAGGTGTCCGCGTTCTGCAAAGAAAAGTGTTTGCCAGTGTCATCGCGACATGCTGATAAGATAGTATTGTATTCCAGTCAAACGGCATTGTTGTATTTCACAATGCCGCATGCCGTCGTCATGTCAATGTGGCCACTTTCACGCCACCTGCCTGTGAAAGCCATCGTTGTTGCATTCATCTTCGGTATGATATTTGACAATTGTCTGTCTGAGGGGGTAGTAGTTGTGCCATAGTTGGATGAATGCAAAATTTCAAGCCAACAAACGTTGTTAACATTTTAAGTTGGGCAATTCCACTAAATGTTTTGCTGTTGTCAAAATTGCCTTTTCTGCATTTCACAACAAAGAAATCTGAGTTTCCAGAACTGTCATCCCCTTGTATTGAACCCTCACTTTTTTTGTGTACGGTACTGACATTGAATAGTGGCAGTTTCCTGAATTGGGGGTTAGTGTCAGAGATGCTTTGGCACTGGCACAGAGTTGAGGAAGACCCGGCTATCGTTTGTCTTTGGGGGTAGTATCAAAGCTGTAACTCTGGTGGCACTCCACCTACTGTATATCCACTCTCATATTCCCCACCAAACCTTTCTTTTTGCCTTTTGTGTGAAAAGAACCAAAACAGAACAAGTGTAGGTGAAGATGACCTGGCATTTCTATAGCAGGGATAAACCGATTATCGGCAGGGCTGATTATTGTCTCCGATATTCAGTGTTTTGAGGAATATCGGCATCTGCCTTTTTTAAAATTCTGATGGCCGATAAATCAATTTAAAACTGTGTTAACTTAAAAAAAGTATAGACATTTTCAATTAACTTAATATGAGATTGTACTGACCCTGGGAACACTATGCACTTTTTGTCTGTGTTTGAAATCAAACAAAGATAAGTGAAATTTCTGTCATTGTGAAATTTTGGAGGACTTTAATTACTGTAGAAGACTATATGGCGCTATTGTAAGTTTTCATTTAATTTTTGATGACATGCCGACGACCCTTTTTGTTAGAATTTTAAAACAAAGATGTATATTGGCAAACATTTATAATAAGAAAATAAAAAAATCAACATTATGCAAATCTGAAAAATTGTTCAATAATCATCTGCTTAAATCCGTTTCAGCAAAGGTAAGAGTTTTAATATTTTTTTAGATTTTTGACGCCAATATTTACCTTTTTGCCGAAAATGAATATCAGCTCAAAATATCGGTTATCGGCCTCCTTGACTACCAATAATCGGTATCGGTATCTGCCCTGAAAAAACATTGGTCTATCTCTATTATCTACCTTCATTGGGTAGTATCGAAGCTGCAACGCAAGAGCAACGCAAGAGCAACGCCATCTGTAGCTCTTTTCACACTGCCCCTCAAAGCTGGCTTTTCCACGGGTCACCCTTTTTTGGATGAAAGGCAACTATCAAGGAACAGCGGCAGTTTCCTGGATTTGGCGCTATTATCAGTTGGGTCGGCAGGCCAGACTCTAACGTCCGTTCATTTTCCCTTTTTCAAAGTATCACAGCTGCAGTTGAGTAGACTCTAACGTCCGTTCATTTTCCCTTTTTCAAAGTATCACAGCTGCAGTTGAGTTGCTGTCCCTTTCCCGGTCCTTATAAAATCCCCAATTTTTTTCCCAGTCAACCCGGCACAACGTCATAAGACTTTGCTTCAATATGTGAAAGGTGCTGACAAGAAACAATCAACCACCTCGTTCTGGAAAAAGCGTTGACAGGCAGCATGAAAGGGGCTACTGACTTCCAAGAACTGGAACCAACTAGCGGTCAGGATTTCAGATTTTTTATGGAAATTGGTGAGAGTAAACCATGACAGAAATGAAAGCTCTTGTTGCCAGTTATGTCCCTGTTTATTGCTCGTAAATGCTGAGTAGTCGCCCTGAATACCCGCCCAAGTGTGCCAGCTCAAGTGGTGGCTCGCGGGTGGCGCCTTCAATCGCAAGCCGTCCTAACGACATAATGGCTTAATGGGCCGGGAGAAAGAAAAGAGTGGGATTTGTCAGGGGGCTGTAACTCCCCCCTCCCCGTGATGCCACGTGAAGGATGTTTTTGTGCAAGCTCTTGGTTGCGCCATGTTTCCTGAGGTGGTTATTTATGGTTATGGGCCAGGGGGGATGTTTGTGTAGTAGATTGGTCGCGGTGAATACGAGGCAAGAAATTTACAACCTGGGACCATTTTTTTTGCAGCTTTGTGCGTCACCTTGTTGTTGTAGCAAAAGTCATCACCAGGACACATTCTAATAGTTGCCATACTTTCAGGACCCGACATAGGAGACTTCCTGCACTTATACAGTACAAGTGAAAAAGGAGATCAGAGAGCCTGTTCCTAACAGACAGCATCAGCATTTGGTGGAATGTGTAAAATATATTTCAGAAGCTTTTCCCTATTCCCTTTCACGCGGCCGCTGTTCCACCTGTCAAGTCTCTTGATACTACCTCAAAAGCTATGAAATTATGTTGGTGCCTCTCACACAGACTCGAACACAATCAGTGACTCTTTTAAGCAGCCTAGCTTCAGCCTCTGATAAAGATAGTCCCTTTCACACTGCCCCTGTCTTTTTCTGTGGATGGTCCTAAAAAACATCCTTGTGTCAACATCATTTGGTAGGCTGCAAAGACTCCAAAGCCCCAATTGGACAACGGATTGTATTGCATTTTTGTCATGCCCTTTCACACTGTCCTATTCTTGTATCGGTGCCTTTGACGTACCACCAACTCACTGCAAAAACACAGGGACAGTGTGAAAGGTGAAAACAGAAACGCAGTAAAATGCGTACCAGGTGTTAAACTTCACGACCCGGTCCCGGCCCTCCAATATTCCCTATCACGGGAGGATGTTGTTTTGGTGCGGTATTAAGAGATCCAAGGCAGATGCTAGACCTCACACAGTGCCGTGACCCCCTATGCCCTCACTCCCAAGCAGGTAGCTGTTTATGGAGTGCCTGCTGATTACTGTCTGCGCGGCGTCTGTGTCCCCCTCTCGGCCTCCAAACAAGGCATGCAGGACACCCGGCAGCGGTGGCCAAAATTGTTTGGATGTGAGTGGTGTGGGGGCTATAAGTCATGTTTGCTGATGGAATCCTGACAAAACAATGCCACAGATCATGTTTCATGCGGCCCGGCAACGTAAATGTTTGTGGTATCAGAACCTTCTTTGTTGTGAAACGCCATTTAGCTGACGTTCCTCTGTAGGAATGACAGAGCAGCGTCTGTCAGGTGGGCTGAGTCAACATGCGTCACTGTGTCTGAATCCTGAAGGAAGGGATCGGGCAAACCTCTTGGCAAAAAGAAATCCTTCCAGGGTGCTTTTGTCACCGCCGCTGCCGAGGCTTGTTTCGTGTGAAGCTCATCACTTGTCCAGACAGGCTTGCTGATTGCCGGTTGTTATCAGCCAGAGAGAGAGGGGCTTGAGGGGGGTTGTAACCTCTGTCAGGCCACCTGAAGCTTTGGATTACGGTTAGGCCTCCCCCCACCCCTATGTCGGGGACCCCCCCAACTCTAAAATGTAGACCAGACTTTTTTTTTTTCTTAACCTGGTGTTAAGTTCGTTTCTCAGGATCAGCAATAATTTTTTCCCTGGGTCACTTTGGTGGTGGGGGGCATGATTAATTATCCAAACATGTCAAACTTAAAAGTCATCCCAAACAAACACAAAGCAACGTATGTGCTAATAAATCATATATTTACTTACTTTTATTTTTTAGGAAAGTGCAATACCAGGAGTAGGTCTTCTTTTAGGAAACATTAGTTTGAACAACCAACATTTGCAATTGCTTTGTCTCACAGATAAAAGCGTACTGCTAATATTGAAGTCTGCTAACGTTGAGGCTGAGTTGCACTGTGTTTGTCTCTGGAGTAGATGTGCGAGAGTAACACATCCTGTCCCTTATTAAAATGTTCAGTGAAGGAACTTCGGCCGATTCAAATACAAATTTTGTAGCACAACCGAGATTGCATCGATGCTGCAAATGTTCAGAAGTCGTTTTCCATGCCAGTGTGTCACAAGTCACATGCTTAATGTTTGTTATGGTGTGTGCATTTTCCTAAAAGTGTGGGTGGGACACAGGCTCATCATGGCAAGGGGAAATGAGACCGTGGACGGACGGTGGGGGTGACTGATGGGGTCCGGGGGGAGGGGATGCTTCCTTTCCACAATGCAAGCCCTGACCACTGTTATCTCTACCAAAACAATGGCACGGACCCCCACCTACCACCACCAGAGCCACCATCACTGCAATCAGGCAGCACATTTCCAGGCCCTTTTTTTTATGCCATTGTTGTGACAAAAGCACTCATGGCTGATTCTCGCAGGCTTTCTCTGTGCTTTCACACACCGTCGCGATTACGCAGCCTCCCGCGCAAACAATAGCGGGTGGCCAGTGTGAGCTGTCACTTGAGATCGGAGCTCATGGCTTCTTTCCTTTGTATTTTCTAAATACTTTTTTTGTGTTTTTCTGTCATGTGTGTGTGTGGGGGTGGACAGTGATCTAAGTGGTCCAATTGGACACAGATCTAATAGATGCGCATGTAGATTGACACAAAAAATTTGCGGCCCGTTTATCGGCTTCCTCCTACAGCCAGGGTACCCTTCCTCTGTCCGTTTAGCCACCATTTTGTCCGGCTGGACCAAATGGTCATCGCCTATCGGTTGGTCCGTCTATCATTTTAAACGCACTTCCGTCAGCGCTTCTAGGGTTTCTGCAAGTTCCATAGCAGCAGTGTTTACTCGGCATGTTTCGTTCTGAGATAAACGGGTAGAATACAAGCAGCACTAACAGGAGTCATCTGCGAGCTCGCGTCTATATTTGTCTACAGTCTATGTTGTGACCCGCTTGATGTGACGTCACGTGGCACGCTATTAGGACCCATTAGCTGACCAATAGCATGCCTGATATAAAATACACGAATCAAGCAGCAAACTTACCTGCATCAAATCAATGTCAGGTTATAGACGATTGCATATACGGGCAAAAATGCACTTCCGTTTATGCTTAATCCGACTTTTTGAAATTTATTTCCCGTTTATCGCCGGAAAAATGGGAGTCCATCATAGGCGGATAGACGGACCAGTCTGTCGGCTAGGCGGAATTAGCTGAGTACAGATTGCGACCAAATTAATTGATATGATTGAAAATGAATGCCAGTTTCATTCATAAGTCTTTATCATTTTTATTTTATCTTTTTTTGTGTTCTATTTCTTTTTTCACAAGCCTTGGGACAGATGGGGCTAACCTGGGACCACGGGTACCGTATTTCGTGCCATATCATGTCGAAATGTGTGTTGGCACAACCATAATAACTCCTTGAATCCTTGAAAACTCTTCTTTATAAGATGTAACTTGAAAGAACAATTTGAGAATAAATTAGTAACAACGTAAAATGAGAACATTCTAAAATAATAGCAATAACAAAACAATAAATGAAAACAAAAATTCCTGCTGTGTGCGCATTGGCCTCATGAGGCAGTACACGCTTAATGAGATTGAGATCTAGTAATACTTTTCACAAATTAGAAAGAATATGTGCCTTTGAGTATTGTCATGTTACCTGTGTATATGTGTGTACATGAGCAACATGATGCATTCAGGGTGCTTTCACAATGTTGGGAACTTGCAAACACAGTGCGCCATGCCGCACATTAATCATTTTTCTTCGATTACAATGTTTTTATGATCTTGAGAAGCAAAAATCTAAATCACAATTAAGTTTTGATTAATTGACCAACCCTACTTTTTATTAATTCCATCATGTCTATCAGGCATTTTTGCAAAGGCTGAGTAGTTTCATTTTAATGTAGTGTTAT